>NC_084580.2:10220000-10400000 GCF_033978685.3 Nerophis lumbriciformis
GTGTCGATGCTTGGTGGTCTGGAGGACCCACGGGAGGGCAACCTCCACAAAAGACAACTTCAGATTGTTTTCTTTGTTTAAAAATAGAACAAGCACATTCTGAAATCGTACAAATCATAATGTTGTTGGGGTTTCTTTACACTTACATGTTGTGGTTAAAAGTATTCTATCTTTATTTGTCGCTATTTATATTTTCTGAATACATTATGTGTTAATGTTCATCAGTCAACTCATTGGTGTTAATTTTCAATCTATCGAGATAAAAAAAATATCAGAAATCAAATTAGAGTATGTTATTTATGTAGTTTGATCATTTTCCTCGACTGATTGTCCTTAACATCATGTGGTTTATTTTGTACATATGTAACATCATCTACAAAGATACAAATAATTGCTATTGCGACATCCAGTGGACACATTTAGAACAGCTGTTTCTTTCATTCAAAAATTTCAGGTAAATTATTTATTCTTAGCAAACTCATCCCGTGGGGAAACTCTGCTTCTTGCCTCGTCTGCTTGGAGCTGATGTGACGTAGATTACCGTAACAACCTGTATATCACTTAAATGCGCAGATTCTCAACCATTAGAATATTTTCCGTAATACAAGATGTACGGTAGTTTGAAAAATGCATTGCGCATTGGCTCCAGTTTCGATGGTAAAGGTTGAAAAAATTTATTTAGAGACATCCAGTGGGACGGGCCGCCTACAACCCACGGTACGTAATTTGCCCATGGCTGCACTTGAGCTAGCCTGTAGCTATTGGTTTGTTTGTTTCGTAGTTAGTTAGCAGTATCACGCAAAAACAACACCAGTGATTTCTATGAAACTATGTGGCTAGGTGTCATATCTGTTAGTTGAACATGGATTTAAAAATGTTGACGTGAAAATTGCCTCAGAATGCAAATGATACTGTCTTATTTGTGCTATCCTCCACACAGAAACAGTACACCATGACCGTTCACATTACTTTGTAGAATGGTGAACTTGTTCTGTACTTTTAGAAATGTGCACTCTAGTGCAGGGGTGTCAAACTAATTTTAGATCGGGGGCCACATGGAGAAAAATCTACTCCCAAGTGGGGCCGGCTGGTAAAATCACGGCACGATAACTTAAAAATAAAGACAACTTCAAATTGTTTTCTTTGTTTAAAAATAGAACAAGCACATTTTGAAATTATACAAATCATAATATATTTTTTGTGTTTTTTTTACAATTACCTGTTGCGGTTAATAGTATATATATGTTGTCGTTATTTTGATTTCTGAATAACTTATGTGATAATGTTCATCAGTCAACTCATTAGTGTTAATTTTCAATCTATCAAGATAAAAAATATTTAGCTGAGATAGGCTCCAGCACCCCCCGCGACCCCAAAGGGAATAAGCGGTAGCAAATGGATGGATGGATGGAAATTCCAGGATGTTATTTATTTAGTTTGATCATTTTCCTCGATGTGGTTTATTTTGTACATTCAGTATGTTACATCATCTACAAAGATACAAATAATTGCTATTGCGACATCCAGTGGACACATTTAGAACAGCTGTTTTCTGTCATTCAAAAATTTCTGGTAAATTTTTCTACTTAGCAAACTCATCCTGCGGGCCGGATAAAAATCTGTTTGCGGGCTTGATCCGGCCCTCGGGCCCATACGTTTTGACACCCCTGCTCTAGTGTGGACACGATGAGGCGTTCAAGCGCACTGCGTAACTTCAGTGTTAGGCAAACCAATTGTGGAGGGGGGCGTGGCCTGTGGGCCTGCAGCGAAACGGGGTGTGCCATCAGCGACAGGTGCGTTGATGGCCCACCTGGGCCTGATTATCTAATCACCTGTCGCTCTGTTAAAAGGCAGCAGCCGGGGAGAAGAGAGAAGTTGGAGGTGGAGGTGGAGCTGGAGCGCGAACGAGAGATAGACAGAGTAAGAGACACTTGCTGAAAAGCCCAAGCAAAAAGACTTTATTGAAAAATAAAACAGTGTTCTATACATTGAAAAGGAGCTGTCATGTCGGTGATTGGTGGTCCGAGGAACCCGGAGGAAAGAAACCTCCACACCAATATAGTCATGTTGTTCATTTTTATTCACATCGTAGACTTTATGACGATTTGCGCATCTTACTTCAGAAACTTAGGCAGTAATGTTAACCCGGGTTTGATGGCAAAACTAATGCAATTATTACATGATTATGTAGTTTGTAACAAGTAATGCATTACTTGTTGGAAATAATTCATATTTGACACTTGGTGTGTACAGATCACATGAGTGTTTGGTTTAATGTAATGTACAGGTCAGGTCAAAATATATCAAACATATTAAAACCTCATGTCAGTCCAACTCTGGTGTTTGAATGGCATTCTATTAACTCACACCGTGTCTAATTCATCAACACGTTACAGAACGAATGGCCTTGTATGACCTCAAAATGAGGGTCTAATACCCTGCCATTGATTTTCCTTCCTTTGAGTTATACCCAAGTAATGGCTACATGTCTTGGAAAGGAGAAGGAACAAGTAGCAAGAAGTCAATATTGAGTAAAAAGTAACATTTGAGGCCTACAGTGTTTCACGACAATACATTCTTCTTCTTCTAAGCATTTATAGTGTGCTAAACGAATAAGCGACAGAGAGAGGCAGCGGCTCCTACGCGTCTCATAAAATGATAAAGGTATATCATACATCTAGGAGTAATAAGTCAGTGATTATGGTGTTGTTATTTTTTCAGGTGTTATTGAAGAGAAAATATCACTGGCTCTTTATCAGCATCTGTTCCAAAGGGTGCTCTATCTATCACTGATACCTTCTTTTATTGAAGCAGTCTGCTTTTATCGGCCTGAGAAAGCCGGCTCAGCGTGCGCGTTCTTTTGAAGCCTCGCCTTGCGGCGCACTCTCCTGCAATTGTATTCTTCTCACACTGGGGAAAAACCTCCCGGGGTATCAGGCCTGCAGCTAACACCATCTCCTTCACCGGCACTGGGAAGGTGACATGCTACAACCAGTGGCTGCTAACAGTGGTGAAATACTTCTGTTTGTTTTTCTCTTTTAGGTTGTTGACCTCCACCAAGCACGAGTCTCACAATGTGAGAAGTTACATTTTCATGGGTTGGATAGTTAGTAGGGGGGCTAACGGTGTAATCCGATGTTGCCAATTGGGCACACGGTCAGGGCCGATGAAATGTGTACCTCTTGGTCCATGCCCACATGTTTCTACTATCAATCAATCAATCAATGTTTATTTATATAGCCCTAAATCACAAGTGTCTCAAAGGGCTGCACAAGCCACAACGACATCCTCGGTTCAGATCCCACTCAACCCAGTGGGATGACAATGAGAAACCTTGGAGAGGACCCCCAATGTTCCCTCTAATTTTTCATGTGTGTGAGCAAACGCAAAAACTCCCTGAGCATTCAGTGGAGCCCATGTGAGCAACATCAGACGTGCACACTGTGGCTACACCAGCAGCACACCTGTGCCAAACCTGACTAAATAACAAGTTAAATCTCCATCCATCCATCCATCCATTTTCTACCGCTTGTCCCTTTAGGGGTGGCGGGGGGGTGCTGGAGCCAATCTCAGCTGCATTCGGGCGGGAGGCGGGGTACACCCTGCGCAAGTCCCCACCTCATCGCAAGGCCAACACAGATAGACAGACAACATTCTCTTATTATTATAATCAAATGACAGCAGTCATTTCCATGAGGTTATTTTCTAATATAAGTGTTAAAGCCCACTTACAATAACAATAACAAAAAAATATTGTTTTTCATGAACTGTGTACTTGTATTGTTTGTCTGGGTGGAGGTCCTGCTTTGGAAATAAACTGTACCCCTTTCAGACATTGCATTTAGTTCCCTTTAAAACATTCACATGTTGCACAATGAGATGTAAGCAGGGGATCATGTGTACATTCCTGCAACTTCCTGTTTGTAAAAAATATATTTTTATTGGTATTTATTTAATATACTAACAGCATTTCATGGTTAATTTTTTATAAATTAAGATTCCTAATAAATGACATTAGAATAAGCACACATTTGATTGGTAAATCATAGTGTAACGACCTGGAATTACACTTTATGTGTGGTGTTGGAGTTGTCCGACTTTTTGTGTGTCTGTAAACGCATCACTGGCTAAGTGCCATATGTGCATGTGTTGGCGCAAGTGAGAAAGAGCGAGCGGCTGCTGTTGATATAACAAAATTGGTTTTGGTCTGGTTTGTACAGCAGAAAATGACCAGTTTTGCTAGATATTTTTTTTTTACTAATGTTTTGGTGATGTGTTTATGGCCGACAATAAAGAGTTTTGCTCAGTAAAGTGATCGATGGAATTCATGTCCTCAAAGCGTCTCGACAGACGTTACAATATTTGAACAAATATGACGAAAACTGTTTTCTCTGTCGTGTCCGTGTCGTGTCGAAAATTGTTATTCGCTTATTTTTTAATTTGATTTTGTGCGTGGCATAGATTTGCCGTGCGCAGAGGACGCTTGAGCAGTGTGTAATTGCACAGGCGCACACCTTAGAGGGAACATTGGTGACCCCCCAACCCCTCTAGGGGAGACCGGTGCAATGGACGTCGAGTGGGTCTAGCATAATATTGTGAAAGTCCAGTCCATAGTGGATCAAACATAATAGTGAGAGTCCAGTCCATAGTGGGGCCAGCAGGAGACCATCCCGAGCTGAGACAGGTCAGCAGCGCAGAGATGTCCCCAACCGACGCACAGGCGAGCGGTCCACCCCGGGTCCCGACTCTGGACAGCCAGCACTTCATCCATGGCCACCGGACCTGTGCCCCCCTGCCCCTCCACAAGGGAGATGGGGGCAGAGCAGAAAAAAAAAGAAACGGCAGATCAACTGGTCTAAAAAGGCGGTCTATTTAAAGGCTAGAGTATACAAATGAGTTTTAAGATGGGACTTAAATGCTTCTACTGAGGAAGCATCTCTAACTGTTGCCGGGAGGGCATTCCAGAGTACTGGAGCCCGAATAGAAAACGCTCTATAGCCCGTAGACTTTTTTTGGGCTCTGGGAATCACAAATAAGCCGGAGTTCTTTGAACGCAGATTTCTTGCGGGGACATATGGTACAAAACAATCGGCAAGATAGGATAGAGCTAGACTGTGTAGTATTTTATACGTAAAGTAGTAAAACCTTAAAGTCACATCTTAAGTGCACAGGAAGCCAGTGCAGGTGAGCCAGTATAGGCGTAATATGATCAAACTTTCTTGTTCTCGTCAAAAGTCTAGCAGCCGCATTTTGTACCAACTGTAATCTTTTAATGCTAGACATAGGGAGACCCGAAAATATTACGTTACAGTAATCAAGAAGAAACGTAACGAACGCATGAATAATGATCTCAGCGTCGCTAGTGGACAAAATGGAACACATTTTAGCGATATTACGGAGATGAAAGAAGGCCGTTTTAGTAACACTCTTGATGTGTGACTCAAACGAGAGAGTTGGGTCGAAGATAATACCCAGATTCTTTACCGAGTCGCCTTGTGTACCAGGCGCGTTGCGTGTGATTTAGCAAGACTGCATGTACAATTTAAAACAAGTGCAGAAGTGGTGCAGACCGACCTATTTAAATGAGGTTTTTGCACGTACATACCAGCTTTCACCATGGAGACTTACTCTAAGATTATCCAGGGTAAATCCCACCTAACCTTATCCTTGTCCACACACACACAATAGTCGTTTAAGACCCCCTCCCCCCTCTGTCAGCCGGCGCAATGCGACCTAATACGCATGCGTGGAAAATGCGCACGTCATAGTCACCTCTAGTGTTGCTTTGTGTGCAAGTTCTTAAATTTTAGAAATGGCAACAACAACAACATGGGTGCTTATTGTCTTCACCTGTCTCTGATTGGTGTTCGGGAAGCTCACCTGTTTCCCGAGCACTAATCAGAGGACTATTTAATCCTGCCTTTGCCGGTCAGTCAGTCTGACTTCCTAGTTTGCTTTCACGCAACAGCTAACGACATTTCCTACCTGCTTCCATGCAAACCCGTACGCTAAGTATTGTTCCATACTTTGATTCCTCTTTACATGCTAGCTCCCACGCTAGCCTCCTTAAGTTTTGCATTCGTGCTATCGGCACGCCCTTGTGTTCCTGTTTTTCATTCATGATTTATGAGAATAAATAATTTCCTAACTGCACGCTGTGTCCGTTGTCCGTCTGCATCTGGTGAGAACGACCCCGTGCATTACCATGCGACCCTGTCGTTACAGCCTACACTTCTCTTATGTTTGACTGCCATCTACTGGTCACACTTACTATTACACCATGTACCAAATAAAATATCTTCGAGGTGAGTAAGCTCAACCAAACTTATTCCTTACATTAGGCACACCGGGTTATAAGTCGCACTGTCAATTTTTGAGAAGAAAAAAAAGATTTTAAGTACGCCTTATGGTCCGGAAAATACGGTACATCTTGATTGCAATGCACCTCCATGAGCCTGAGAAGTGTGCCATAAAGCAAACGAAAACCCGAGGCATTCTGCATGTAAGCGGAGAACCAGGTGCGCAATGCAGGGTCTCTAACAGCATATAAAATCCTGCAGCCCAGCTTTGGCTAGTGAGCATCATGTTTAGCAATCATGCTAAAGTGAAGCCAGAGCACTTCTGTTGATATAGTCTCCTGTTTTCGAACATTTCGCCTTCCCCGTGAAATACGTAAACAGACCAAGACATGTTTAAGATGAAAGCAGTGAGCCAATATTTCCAAAATGCCAGCTGTTCAACATATTCTAAAAAAAAACCCCATTTATTATTAAAGGCCTACTGAAAGCCACTACTACCGACCACGCAGTCTGATAGTTTATATATCAATGATGATATCTTAACATTGCAACATATGCCAATACGGCCGGGTTAACTTATAAAGTGCAATTTTAAATTTCCCGGGAAACTTCCGGTTGAAAACGTCTATGTATGATGACGTATGCACGTGACGTCAATAGTTGAATCAGACATTTTGGAATAGGTCGGTCGCCAGCTTAAATCGTCTTTTTTCATCGCAAAATTCCACAGTATTCTGGACATCTGTGTTGGTGAATCTTTTGCAATTTGTTTAATGAGCAATGGAGACTGCAAAGAAGAAAGCTGTAGGTGCGATCGGTGTATTAGCGTCTGGATACAGCAACACAACCAGGAGGACTTTGACTTGGATAGCAGCTATAGCAGCTTGGATAGCTATCCGACGCTAGCCGCCGACCGCATCGATGATCGGGTGAAGTCCTTTGTCGCTCCGTCGATCGCTAGAACGCAGGTGAGCACGGGTGTTGATGAGCAGATGAGAACTGGTGTAGGTGGAGAGCTAATGTTTTTAGCATAGCTCTATCAAGGTCCCGTAGCTAAGTTAGCTCCAATGGCGTCGTTAGCAACAGCATTGTTAAGCTTTGTCAGGCGGTACAGCATTAACCGTGTGGTTACAGGTCCAGAGTTTGGTAGTATTGTTGATATTCTGTCTTTCCTTCCAGTCAGGGGCTTATTTATTTTGTTTCTATCTGCAGTTAAGCCCGATGCTATCACGTTAACTCCGTAGCTAAAGTGCTTCTTCGATGTATTGTCGTGGAGATAAAAGTCACTGTGAATGTCCATTTCGCGTTTTCGACTCTCATTTTCAAGAGGATGTAGTATCCGAGGTGGTTTAAAATACAAATCCGTGATCCACAATAGAAAAAGGAGAGAGTGTGGAATCCAATGAGCCCTTGTACCTAAGTTACGGTCAGAGCGAAAAAAGATACGTCCTGCACTGCACTCTAATACTTCACTCTCAAGTTTTTCATCCACTAATCTTTCATCCTCGCATAAATTAATGGGGTAATCGTCACTTTCTCGGTCCGAATCGCTCTCGCTGCTGGTGTAAACAATGGGAAAATGTGAGGGGACTTTCAACTTGTGATGTCACGCTACTTCCGGTACAGGCAAGGCTTTTTTTTATCAGCGACCAAATGTTTCGAACTTTATCATCGTTGTTCTATACTAAATCCTTTCAGCAAAAAAAGGGCAATATCGCAAAATGATCAAGTATGACACATAGAATGGACCTACTATCCCCGTTTAAATAAAAAAAAATCATTTCAGTAGGCCTTTAATGAGACATATTATACATTTCACAAATTTGTCACCCATATAAAAACTCCCATCATTTTTTGTGTGTCGTCTTAAAACTCATTAAAGTCCTTCGCACAAAAGCTAAACAGGTTTATATTCATATTTTGTTCCCTTATCGTACTAAAAATTAACTGTGATTATGGTGTACCATTACACACGTTAGCAACCTAATTGGTATTAGGACTTGTACCCGAAGAAGCAGAGACGGCAGGTAAACATGACTCTAATGTCAAAATAAAGTAGGAATATCGCACCTGGGAAGTGCACAAGTTAAATTGATCCAGCCCTGCAGGGCTGGATTATAAAAAAGTCTGATTGGCAATCTGGAAAAGGTGTGCCCAGATTGCCAAATTAGGGACAAGTGAGGGAGACGGCGTTCAGACCCGAAGAGTGGAGAGGGCAAACAGGAAGTAAAACGAAAATAAGAACGCAGGAAAAAAAAACTTAATAAAGAAAACATAGAGAATAGTGAAGTGAATTGTATTTATATAGCGCTTTTTCTCTAGTGACTCAAAGCGCTTTACATAGTGAAACCCAATATTTAAGTTCCATTTAAACCAGTGTGGGTGGCACTGGGAGCAGGTGGGTAAAGTGCCTTGCCCAAGGACACAACAGCAGTGACTAGGATGGCAGAAGCTGGGATCGAACCTGGAACCCTCTTGTTGCTGGCACAGCCACTCTACCAACCGAGCTATACCGCACCGGAATAATGTCAAGCCTGACATGACAGGTCGTGAAACATCGATCCATCCATCCATTTACTACCGCTTATCCCTTTTCGGAGTCGCAGGGGGTGCTGGAGCCTATCTCAGCTACAATCGGGCGGAAGGCGGGGTACACCCTGGACAAGTCGCCACCTCATCGCAGGTCATGAAACGGTCAGGGCTAAATTGGGGTCCAAAGTATATAAAAATGCCAGTAGAGTAGAAAAAGTAGTTGCTTCTATATTGAAGTTGTTATCATATATATCAGATTTATGACACCAAATGACTTCCAAAGTTTGCAAATTAATAGATATGCTCAAAATAATATCGATCTCACAGAGATTCACAAGACAGTTTGAGAGGTAATGAGCAAATTAGTCATGTGATCCATGACGTAGAGTGAGGAGCCACAGATCCCTTCCCCATCAAAAACAATGCTCATCAAGCAGACTTTGACAGTCAACAAAAATTACTTACGGAAAAATTATCAGCCAGAACCTTATATTTTTGAGCCCGAACACAAAGAGGATGAGCAAAAATGTTTAGAAGCCAAGTGCTAAATTAATTAATTTATTGTAACCCTATTAGCATCAGCAGCCTTGCTAGGTGCTAAACGTACAAACTAACCATAACAAACAATAAAACAAACACTTACTGTACAATTTCTACTCTTGCTGGGATGCTCACATAATCTCGATTAGATGACAAAATAATCAGTTATAATCCTTACAAAGGTTTAAAAAAAAGTTACTGCAACGAGCGTCTTTTTCGCCATCTCGGGGTGTGTGAAAGTCTACCAGCTTGCCAGACCATGGCCAAACCTACTCATTGGCCTAGTGCAGTGTTTTTCAACCACAGTGCCGCGGCACACTAGTGTGCCGTGAGATATAGTCTGGTGTGCCGTGGGAGATTATCTAATTTCACCTATTTGGGTTAAAAATATTTTTTGCAAACCAGTAATTATAGTCTGCAAATGATGTGTTGTTGTTGAGTGTCTGTGCTGTCTAGAGCTCGGCAGAGTAACCGTGTAATACTCTTCCATATCAGTCGGTGGCAGCAGGTAGCTAATTGCTTTGTAGATGTCGGAAACAGCGGGAGGCAGCGTGCAGGTAAAAAGGTGTCTAATGCTTAAACCAAAAATAAACAAAAGGTGAGTGCCCCTAAGAAAAGGCATTGAAGCTTAGGGAAGGCTATGCAAAACGAAACTAAACTGAACTGGCTACAAAGTAAACAAAAACAGAATGCTGGAGGACAGCAAAGACTTGCTGTGGAGCAAAGACGGCGTCCACAATGTACATGACAATCAACAATGTCCCCACAAAGAAGGATAAAAACAACTGAAAAATTCTGGACTTCTAAAACAAAGTAGATGCAGGAAATATCGCTCAAAGGAAGACATGAAACTGCTACTGGAAAATACCAAAAAAAGAGAAAAAGCCACCAAAATAGGAGCGCAAGATAAGAACTAAAACACTACACACAGGAAAACAGCAATAAACTCCAAATAGGTCAGGGCGTGATGTGACAGGTGGTGACAGTACACCTACTTTGAGACAAGAGCTATAGTGATGCATGCTTGGTTATGGTTTAAAGTCATATCCAACAATTGCGACAACGACTTTTTACTGTCAACTGAGTTTCGTTTTTGAATGATTTCTGCTGGTGGTGTGCCTCCGCATTTTTTCAACGCAAAAAATGAGCCTTGGCTCAAAAAAGGTTGAAAAACACAGGCCTGGTGGTTCGAGTGTCCGCCCTGAGATGGGTAGGTCGTGAGTTCAAACCCCGGCCGAGTCATACCAAAGACTATACAAATGGGACCCTTTACCTCCCTGCTTGGCACTCAGCATCAAGGGTGGGAATTGGGGGTTAAGTCACCAAAATGATTCCCGGTCGTGGCCACCGCTGCTGCTCACTGCTCCCCTCACCTCCCAGTGGGTGATCAAGGGTGATGGGTCAAATGCAGAGGATAATTTCACCACACCTCATGTGTGTGTGACAATCATTGGTACTTTTTTTTTAATGGACATTTCCCATGCGCTTCCACGGGCCCTCCACAGATCGTGGGGCCCCTACCCACACCACGTGATCTGGGTTCGGGGCACATATTTGTCCATGAAGTTCGTCCTCAGACTGGCAAACCAGTTGAAACTGCTTCAGGACGTTGAGGTGTTTATGCGAAATGTCAAGTTGCCCTCGCTCAGCTGTTTGCAAAGATTGAATCACGATACATACACACACAAAAAAAAAGCCGTAGATATTGTTCCTATGTTTAGCAGATCTTATTCAGCAACAATGCAAGCAAACTTTTGCGATTGCAATTTCACGGTCTTGCTAAAGTGTTTCAACACGCAACGCTGGTGACCTTTTGCCAGAAATATATGAAACTGGAGCTGAGCTAAATAGTCTTTTCCTGCAGCTCCAGAGGGTTGTGCACGTACAGGTCGAGCGGTCTTAAAAAACAATATGCGGGGTGGCTTATTGGACGTAAGTACAGTGTGTACGGTGGGGGTCATGTCTTATGTGAGCATTTAGGGAGGGGATTCGCTGAGGTGCAAAGCTGCCTACAAAAACATTCATCATAATTTCCAATGACCCCTAAAAGCTGGTGTAAGGTGGTAATATTTGGACAGCCAAGTCCAATTTAGCCAGTCATATCTCCATCTGCTTGGCCGGCGTATTTACCTCGCGCTGGAATTGAAAACCGAGACAGGCCAGCTGCATGCATTTAGAAGTCGCAATAACCTCAGCGGTGCAGACGCCATGCCAGTTTGCCTCTTCTATGCACCAAATACTGTACGGTGTGCCCCCTTCTGACTGAGTCATGTTTGCGAAACTCCTCAGGTCACTTTGCTCAAGAACATTTTGGTATAAAATGCAGTTAGCCGAACCCAGCCTCTAAATTGAATTTGCTATCCAGTAAATAGAGCATGGCTGCAGTCGATGACACAAAAATCAATTATGAAGTCAGATGTTTTTTTTTAAAAGGGACTCCGTACCATTTATGTCATTGTCGTCAAGTGGAGTTTCAAAATTTGAAAGTACAATTTGGAGTCAAAGTACGGAATCACAATTGCATCAAACAAGACACATATTGCATAAACAATTATTTGTGATATGCCACAACTAAAGAGTGGCAGTGATGACATAGAGGAAAAAGAACAATGATAGCCATAGACCCGGAAGGTCGTGGTGAAGATCAATGTATTTATATAGCAACATTTTAAAACAGACTACTGTCCCAAAATGCTGTACAGAGTAAAATAGAAAAGTAAAAGATAAAAAAAATATGTATGTACAAGAATAATCGAAAGCACAAAAAGTACACAACATTCAATATATAAAACACAGTTAAAATGCATAAAAATAGTGCAAAAAGGTAAAAGATACAAAATAGTAAAAGGTAATACAAATGATATACATATACTGTGTATATATATATACATATATATATATATATATATATATAGGGGATGGCGTGGCCCGGTTAAGGATTCCTGGTTCAATCATCAGCTTCCACCACCATAGTCACGTCCGTTGTGTCCTTGGGCAAGATACTTCACCCTTGGACACTGGCCGAGAGTTGGTGGGCGGCCGAGGGTGGAGTCGACTCTCTGGGTTGCTTTGTTGGGTCTGCTCTTGTCTCTGGCCATGCTCCCCCCACCCCAGCAGACGATGGCGTGGAATACCGCAGAGGCCACCACAGTGTATGTATATATATTTTTTTAGCTATTGCTATGAGTTTTTTTACCTCCTCGGCCTCAGTCTGGACCCCCTCTCCAGGGGCCCAGGCTTAAACTGATTTTTTTTTTTTTTCAAATCCCCCACCATACCCCTCCCCAGCGTTTACCTGTTTCTCACCATTTTTGTAAGGGGCGCCGGAATTTGGCAGACCCGACAGAGATCCTGTTCTGTCTCCCTGTAATGGTTGTCTGCTCTTGAATGGGATCGTGCTGAAAATCGTATTTTCTCCTCGGGAATTATTGAAGTATTTCTGATTCTGATTCTGATTGCTCCTGATGGGTCATGGTTAGGGCCTTGCATGGCAGCTCCCGCCATCAGTGTGTGAATGTGTGTGTGAATGGGGAAATAGTGTCAAAGCACTTTGAGTACCTTGAAGGTAGAAAAGCGCTATACAAATATAACCCATTTACCATATGTCCAGCTCTGCTTGTGATACATGTCAGCGCAAATAAGTGAGTTTCTAAAGGAGATTTAAAAGTATCGAGACATGTTGTCGCTCTAGAGTTCTAGAGTCTAGGGCCTGCTAAACCGCAAAAGCTGTCTCCTCTAGTCTACAGTCTCGACCTTGGGCATTCTAAAAAGCACGAGTCAGATGACCTTAGAGTTCTGACCGAGGTGTGCAGAATAAGTAGGTCATATATTTTGGAACCAGCCCTTGGAGAGATTTGAAAACAAATAATAAAATCTTGAACTGAATTGTAAAATCAACAGGCAGCCAGTGGTGAGAAACCACTACATGGGTGGTTTGGTCATATTTCCTTCTTCCTGTGTTATGGACCAGTTGAAGACTGATTAATGTTAATGTATGGAGAGTTACAGTAGTCCAAGCGATATGTCATTAGTGCATGCACGACTGTTTCCAACTGGTTTATGGGCTGGTAATATTTGACATTCTCAAATAGTCTAAGCTGAATAAAGTTTTTTTTTTTGGGTTTTTTTTACGATTGAGCATATTTACTTGCCAAGTTTAAAAGAGTTATTGATAAAAACACCAAGACTTTTTGCATAAGAGCGGCAGTAGGACAGTAGTGGACCAAGGGAACTGTTCAGACCAGAAAAGAGATTGGGCTCGCCAAAAATGCTGATCTAATTATTCTTTTTTTCATCATTAAAATTAAGACAATTAAAGGACATCCAGTCTTTTACTTCTTGTATACACTGACATTCATCATCTGTATTCAGGATGAAGGATTCTTTACTATTAGGAGATACAAGTGCTTGTCCAGTTTTATCTGCATTATTCGGCGTTTAACTTATTTTTAATTGTATGGAAATGAGTGAAATGCTGAAAGATACAAAAATATTGATACCGCCGATACCAAATCTTTAAGCTAATATCAATTCTCAAATCAAAATATCAATACTTTTAGTTATTTCAGATATTGTAAATCATAAACAGGAACACAGACCGTGTAAGGTAAGTAAATCATTGAGATCTAGTCCAAATGAAAAGTGATTGGTGGGAAAAAAAAACAACTATATATATATGACACTACACTAATCGCACATAGACAAAAAAAACCTTGATTTATTAAGGTTAAGTTTCCAAAATAATTAATAATCCGTAGCTGTCATTAAATTATACATAGCAATTGCAGTGAGACAGCCATTGCAAACTGTAATTGTTTATGTAAGAAAATGACTGGCAATTAAAATGAGTCACTCAATATTCTAAAACAGCAAGTGTACATATCCTTTTATTGTAAACTGTTTAGAGAAACTACATACAGATTAGAATATAAATAACACAACACATTCAGTGCAGAATAATGCCATCGTTATCTGTTATTTTATACAGTTTAAATATGATTCCCCAAAAGCAGCAACATTTGAAATGCACTACTTTTTATATTTTACCGGACACATTAGGTATATTTGGACATATATGGGTATATATGGGTATCGGATCGGTATCGCTAATACTGACCTGAATTTTACTCAGTATCAGATCGGAAATAAACTCAGTAGTATCTGTAAGAATTATATATTTTTAAGTGTTCTTTTTAATCCATAGTTATGTTTAAATCAGCTAGTATGTTCCTATTTAGTGTGTATCTTATGTCCGCTAGTAAACTCTGTGTTTCATCTTGAAGGCGCTGGAATGTCTATTGGGAGTATATTGTACTCCCTTTTTGTGGAGGAGACCTTAACAGTTTAGAACAATAAGTCTGTATTTCTTTCTGGGCGGTAGGCGGCTGTTTTCATACTAAATAAGCTGACTCCTTCCGTTTGATTTTCAGACCGCTTCTTGATGCTGTTATTATTGCATTGTGAGGGCTGGTCTTCTCAAACTATAGTAAAACTTGATATTATTGCTATTCTGTCTTATTGGTCCTTCTTACTCAACATATATGTCATCCGAAAGAACTTGGGATTGACCAGTGTGTTTTATTCCCTGAGAGGAAGACTGGTCGGACGCAACTAGGGATGTACGGTATACCGGTATTAGTATAGTACCGCGATACTAATGAATTATTTTCGGTACTATATTGCCTCTGAAACGTACCGGTCCCGCACCGCCCCACCGTGCCCGCGTCGTCGTCACGTCATGACATTGCTGGTTTTACCAGCAGAGGATCATGTTCGGTAGCACACAATCACAGAGTACTTACAAGCAGACACAGTGTGTAGACAGAAAGGGGGGAACTGACGCATTTTGGCTTAAAAACTAAAGATAAAGGTGAAGTTATAACGCTTAAATGCCCTCAGGAAGAGATGCTTTAAGACATGGCTAGCTAGCTAGCGGCTAACGTCCATCCGCAGTCGGCAGTGTTTTAGCGACTTCTAAATCACTAATCCTGGTCTCCATGGCGACAAATAAAGTATGATTCTTACAAGGATCATCCCTGCAAGACAAGGAATAGCTAAACATGCTTCACTACACACCGTAGCTCACCGGCATCAAAATGTAAACAATTGCCATTGGTGGATCTACACCTAACATCCACTGTAATGATATCAAGTACATGCACGTATCTAGTCGATACTACTATGATTACGTCGATATTTTTTGGCATCACAACATCTTCTTTCGTTTTTTTATGTTTATAAACTCAGGAATTATGTACCTGGACACATGAGGATTTTGAATATGACCAATGTATGATCCTGTAACGACTTGGTATCGGATTGATACCCAAATTTGTGGTGTCATCCAAAACTAATGTAAAGTATCAAACAAAAGAAGAAGACATGATTATTACATTTTAACAGAAGTGTAGATAGAACATGTTAAAAGACAAAGTAAGCAGATATTAACAGTAAATGAACAGGTAGATTAATAGTTCATTTTCTACCACTTGTCCTTAAAGGGGAACATTATCACCAGACCTATGTAAGCGTCAATTTACCTTGATGTTGCAGAAAAAAGACCATATATTTTTTAACCAATTTCCGAACTCTAAATGTGTGAATTTTGGCGAATTAAACGCCTTTCTATTATTCGCTCCAGGAGCAATGACGTTGTGACGTCACATCGGGAAGCAATCCGCCATTTTCTCAAACACATTACAAACACCGAGTCAAATCAGTTGTTATTTTTCGTTTTTTCGACTGTTTTCCGTACCTTGCAGACATCATGCCTCGTCGGTGGGTTGTCGGAGGGTGTAACAACACGAACAGGGACGGATTCAAGTTGCACCAGTGGCCCAAAGATGCGAAAGTGGCAAGAAATTGGACGTTTGTTCCGCACACTTTACCAACAAAAGCTGTGCTACGACAAAGATGGCAAGAATGTGTGGATATCCTGCGGCACTCAAACCAGATGCATTTCCAACTGGACTGGACAGATCAGCTTTCAGGAAAAGAGAGCGGATGAGGGTATGTCTACAGAATATATTAATTGATGAAAACTGGGCTGTCTGCACTCTCAAAGTGCATGTTGTTGCCAAATGTATTTCATATGCTGTAAACCTAGTTCATAGTTGTTAGTTTCCTTTAATGCCAAACAAACACATACCAATCGTTGGTTAGAAGGCGATCGCCGAATTCGTCCTCGCTTTCTCCCGTGTCGCTGGCTGTCGTGTCGTTTTCGTCGGTTTCGCTTGCATACGGTTCAAACCGATATGGCTCAATAGCTTCAGTTTCTTCTTCAATTTCGTTTTCGATACCTGCCTCCACACTACAACCATCCGTTTCAATACATGCGTAATCTGTTGAATCGCTTAAGCCGCTGAAATCCGAGTCTGAATCCGAGCTAATGTCGCTATACCTTGCTGTTCTATCCGCCATGTTTGTTTGTATTGGCATCACTGTGTGACGTCACAGGAAAATGGATGGGTGTATATAACGATGGTTAAAATCAGGGACTTTGAAGCTTTTTTTAGGGATATTGCGTGATGGGCAAAATTTTGAAAAAAACTTCGAAAAATAAAATAAGCCACTGGGAACTAATTTTTAATGGTTTTAACCCTTCTGAAATTGTGATAATGTTCCCCTTTAATAATTTTGACAAAATAATAGAATGGAAAATGACACAATGTGTTACTGCATATGTCAGCAGACTAATTAGGAGCCTTTGTTTGTTTACTTACTACTGAAAGACAAGTTGTTTTGTATGTTCATTATTTTATTTAAGGACAAACTTGTAATAAGAAACATATGTTTAATATACCCTAAGATTTTTGTGTTAAAATAAAGCCAGTAATGCAATTTATTGTGGTCCCCTTTATTTAGAAAAGTATCGAAAAGTATCAAAATAATTTTAGTATAAATACTGGTATCGGGACAACACTAGTTTCCACTCTACTGGTACGTTAAGTATAAAAATTGTAAGCAGATATTAATAGTAAATGAACAAGTAGATTAATAAGTAATTTTCTACCACTTGTCCTCAATAATGTTGACAAAATAATAGAATGATGAATGATACAATATGTTACTGCATATGTCAGCAGACTAATTAGGAGCCTTTTGTTTGTCCATCCATCCACCCATTTTCTACCGCTTGTTCCTTTCGGGGTCGCTGGAGCCTATCTCAGCTGCATTCGGGCGGAAGGCGAGGTACACCCTGGACAAGCCGCCACCTCATCACAGGGCCGCCTTTGTTTGTTTACTTACTAATACAAAACAAGTTGTCTTTTATTTTCACTATTTTATTTAAGGACTTAACTGCAATAAGAAACATATGTTTAATGTAACCTAAGATTTGTTGTTAAAATAAAGACAATAATGCAATTTTTTTGTGGTCCCCTTTATTTAGAAAAGTATCGAAATCATTTTAGTCTAATGGAAATGCTCAAATTCCATTGTTTCTAGTGGGAATATGTGAACATTCGGAAGGGGAACTAGTGAGGTGCTACTGTACACTGCGTACAACCATGTTTCTCTGCATACTAGGAAGAACTCTAAAAAAGATAAACGACTGTCAGTTCCATTATTCAAACTTTAATGCCATGTATCTTTTCTTGCACCTTACAGTGGCAACATTAATACCCACTGGGTGACAAACAGACGCCGGGAGAAATGATGTATGTCCTTTGTTGGTCAGCTCCTCAAATGAAACATTTACATTTTGCGGCACAGTAAAAGCAAGTACTGTCACATTGATGTACTTGTCATAGCCAGGAGCCAATACTAAGCCAAATTAAGTGCAGGGCACACTGAAGTAGAGGATAAAATATGTTTTTGGGGGTAGCTTAACTGACCATTAAATGTGTTTCCACAAGATTCCTCTCACAACACTCATCAAGGCTCCTGTTATTTTCCCCACATAATTGCTTGTTATTGACTCATCATACAGCAAGTAAAAATGCTGTCAATGGTATTTACTTGCAGGAGTTATGTCGTGAATATCGCACATTTTCCGTGCTGGCTGTTTATTTATGTTGTTTTTGTATTCCATTCAGGGGGGGGCCTCAAAAGGTCAACCACTCAAAATGATTACAGAACAAACCTGGCAAGGGGTGCCGTCAAATCCTCTGGAAAGATGTGTTTACATAGTTGTGTCCCATATACAAACCCCGTTTCCATATGAATTGGGAAATTGTGTTAGATGTAAATATAAACGGAATACAATGATTTGCAAATCCTTTTCAACCCATATTCAATTGAATGCACCACAAAGACAAGATATTTGATTATTTTTTTTGCAAATAATAATTAACTTAGAATTTCATGGCTGCAACACGTGCCAAAGTAGTTGGGAAAGGGCATGTTCACCACTGTGTTACATGGCCTTTCCTTTTAAAAACCCTCAGTAAACTTTTAGGAACTGAGGAGACACATTTTTTAAGCTTCTCAGGTGGAATTCTTTCCCATTCTTGCTTGATGTACAGCTTAAGTTGTTCAACAGTCCGGGGGTCTCCGTTGTGGTTATTTAGGCTTCATATAGGCTTCCACATTTTCAATGGGAGACAGGTTTGGACTACAGGCAGGCCAGTCTAGTACCCGCACTCTTTTACTATGAAGCCACGTTGATGTAACACGTGGCTTGGCATTGTCTTGCTGAAATAAGCAGGGGCGTCCATGGTAACGTTGCTTGGATGGCAACATATGTTGCTCCAAAACATGTATGTACCTTTCAGCATTAATGGCGCCTTCACAGATGTGTAAGTTACCCATGTCACAGATGCTGGCTTTTCAACTTGGCGCCTATAACAATCCGGATGGTTCTTTTCCTCTTTGGTCCGGAGGACACAACGTCCACAGTTTCCAAAAACAATTTGAAATTTGAACTCGTCAGACCACAGAACACTTTTCCACTTTGTATCAGTCCATCTTAGATGAGCTCAGGCCCAGCAAAGCCGACGGCGTTTCTGGGTGTTGTTGATTAACGGTTTTCGCCTTGCATAGGAGAGTTTTAACTTGCACTTACAGATGTAGCGACCAACTGTAGTTACTGACAGTGGGTTTCTGAAGTGTTCCTGAGCCCATGTGGTGATATCCTTTACACACTGATGTTGCTTGTTGATGCAGTACAGTCTGAGGGATCGAAGGTCACGGGCTAAGCTGCTTACGTGCAGTGATTTCTCCAGATTCTCCGAACCCTTTGATGATATTACCGACCGTAGATGGTGAAATCCCTAAATTCCTTGCAATAGCTGGTTGAGAAAGGTTTTTCTTAAACTGTCCAACAATTTGCTCACGTATTTGTTGACAAAGTGGTGACCCAATCATGGCACCCACCTGTTCCCAATTTGCCTGTTCACCTGTGGGATGTTCCAAATAAGTGTTTGATGAGCATTCTTCAACTTTATCAGTATTTATTGCCACCTTTCCCAACTTCTTTGTCACGTGTTGCTGGCATCAAATTCTAAAGTTAATGATTATTTGCACAAAAAAAAAGTTTATCAGTTTGAACATCAAATATGTTGTCTTTGTAGCAAATTCAACTGAATATGGGTTGAAAAGGATTTGCAAACCATTGTATTCCGTTTATATTTACATCTAACACAACTTCCCAACTCATATGGAAACGGGGTTTGTAATATATATAGCCTGTTGACGCCAAGGTTGCTAAGTCAAGTGTTTTTAGCTCGAAGCAGAGCAACAATAGAAAAAAAATAAAGGTTCCCTGTGCATGTGTCACAAGTGAGTGTTTAAAAGAAAGCATCGGCTACATAAAGAGAAAATATGAGGGTAAAAAGTGACTGCTGTGCCATTTTCCAGCCGTCGTGTGACATTTCTGCTGAGCGCTGGTCACAAATGGTGTTGGCCGCTGATGTACGTGTGACAGCCACGCCGACCCCGTCAGTCAATCTAACCACCGCCGTGCTGACGCCTCACTTTCCAGCAGGTTTTTCCCGCTAATTCAAATCTGACGTCATTTCATCTCAATCAAAGTGCAACACGCTCCCCCAAGTGCAAAATGCATAATGTCTTAGGCGCGCCACAAAAATGGGATGCAACGCTTCAGATTTTGCTCCCATTTTTGTCTTTAAATCAGTCAATAGGAAGAAATTAACATTCACTTCACAAGCAACAGCTCTGGTGGTCATTCTTGCTGCAATGCTGCATTCAAGGAATCACAGAAGTGGGACATTTCAGATCTCCAAACAAAAACAAAAAACACTCAAAGTTAAAGGGCAATTGCACTTTTTTATTTATTTTGCCTATCATTCACAGTTTTATGTGAGACAAGAACAAATTTATTTTCCTTTTTTTAGAATTCTAACTAGTAAATAAATGTGATCAAAAGTCTGCTTATAATGGAACCTATTTGAGTTGCTCTATTATTCATATAAAGCACTTAAAAACATCCACCCTCAAGGATTCATATACATGCTGTAAGTATATATATATGTAATTTATTAACAAGCACATTTATAAAAACATGTACAAAACCCAAAACCAGTGAAGTTGGCACGTTGTGTAATTTGTACATTAAAACAGAATACAATGATTTGCTAATCCATTTCAACTTATATTCAATTGAATAGACTGTAAAAACAGCATGTTTAATGTTCAAACTGAGAAACTTAAATTTTTTTTGCAAATAATTATTAACTTAGAATTTAATGGCAGCGACAAGTTGCAAAAAAGTTGGCACAGGGAGATTTTTACCACTGCGTTACATGGCCTTTCCTTTGACAACACTCAGTAAACGTTTGGGAACTGAGGAGACCATTTCTTTTAAGCTTTTCAGGTGGAATTATTTCCCATTCTTGCTTGATGTACAGCTTAAGTTGTTCAACGGGGTCTCCGTTGTGGTATTTTAGGCTTCACATTGCGCCACACAGTTTCAATGGGAGACAGGTCTGGACTACAGGTATGCCAGTCTAGTACCCACACTCTTTTACTATGAAGCCACACTGTTATAACACGTGGCTTGGCATTGTCTTGCTGAAATAAGCAGGGGCGTCCATTGCTCCAAAACCTTTTTGTACCTTTCAGCATAAATGGTGCCTTCACAGATGTGTAAGTTACCCATGCCTTGGTCACTAATACACCGCCATACCATCACAGATGCTGGCTTTTGAACTTTGCGCTTAACAATCCGGATGGTTCTTTTCCTCTTTGGTCCGGAGGACACAACGTCCATAGTTTCCAAAAACATTTTGAAATTTGGAATCATCAGACCACAGAACACTTTTCCACTTTGCATCAGTCCATCTTAGAAGAGCTCGGGCCCCGCGAAGCCGGCAGCGTTTCTGGATGTTGTTGATAAATGGCTTTCGCTTTGCATAGTAGAGTTTTAACTTGCACTTACAGATGTAGCGACCACCTGTAGTTACTGACAGTGGTTTTCTTAAGTGTTCCTGAGCCCATGTGGTGATATCTTTTACATACTGATGTCGTTTTTTGATGCAGTACCGCCTGAGGGATCGAGGGTCACGAGCATGCAATGTTTCTTACGCTTACGTGCAGTGATTTCTCCAGATTTTCTGAACCTTTTGATGATATAACAAAGATGCTGAAATCCCTAAATTGCTTGCAATAGCTGGTTGAGAAATGTTCTTAAACTGTTGGACAATTTGCTCAGGCATTTGTTGACAAAGTGGTGACCCTCGCCCCATCCTTGTTTGCGAATGACCGAGCATTTCATGGAAGTTGCTTTTATACCCAATCATGGCACCCACCTGTTCTCATTTAACCTGTTCACCTGTGGGATGTTCTAAATAAGGGTTTAATGAGCATTCTGCAACTTTCTCCGAATGTCAAGTATCTTGTCTTTGCAGTCTATTCAATTGAATATAGGATGAAAAGGATTTGCAAATCATTGTATTTTCTTTTTATTTACGATTTTACACAACGTGCCAACTTCACTGGTTTTGGGGTTTGTAATATTTACATAATGTGCTCATTTTAAGAATACAGTGGTGCATTTATTTCATTGACGCATCACAATGTTTGCTTTTTGCTTAAACAACATCACTGATTACTACTCATGCAAACTTCATAAGACCGCACAAACATAATAAAACATCACTTACAATAAAATGTCTGCTCTCACTGTTAGGATGTTGATATATTCCCGTTTAGGTTACAAATTACTCATAATGAGGGACGGCGTGGTGCGTTTGGGAGAGTGGCCATGCCAGAAACCTGAGGGTTCCTGGTTTGATCCCCAGCTTCTACCAACCAAGTCACGTCCGTTGTGTCCTTGAGCAAGACACTTCACCCTTGCTCCTGATGGGTCGCGGTTAGCGCCTTGCATGGCAGCTCCCGCCCAGAGGTGGGTAGTAACGCGCTACATTTACTCCGTTACATCTACTTGAGTAACTTTTGGGATAAATTGTACTTCTAAGAGTAGTTTTAATGCAACATACTTTTACTTTTACTTGAGTATATTTATAGAGAAGAAACGCTACTTTTACTCCGCTAATTTTATCTACATTCAGCTCGCTACTCGCTACTAATTTTTATCGATCTGTTAATGCACGCTTTGTTTGTTTTGGTCTGTCAGACAGACCTTCATAGTGTCTGCGTTTCAACAAATACAGTCACTGGTGACGTTCACTCCGTTCCACCAATCAGATGCAGTCACTGGTGACGTTGGACCAATCAAACAGAGCCAGGGGTCACATGACCTGACTTAAACAAGTTGAAAAACTTATTGGGGTGTTACCATTTAGTGGTCAATTGTACGGAATATGTACTGTACTGTGCAATCTACTAATACAAGTTCCAATCAATCAATCAAAAGTGTGAAGGAAAAAAGACCATTTTTTATTTCAACCGTACAACCCGTCAAAAGCCTAAAGACTGACTGCACAGTTCCTGTCTTCACAATAAAAGTGCCGCTCCATCGCGCCTGCGCTTTCAAAATAAGAGTCTCCGAAAGCCTGCGCAAACAAGCTAGCAAGCTACGGAGTTTGCCGCCAATGTATTTCTTGTAAAGTGTATAAAAACGAATATGGAAGCTGGACATATGAGATGCCAAAAACCAACCACTTTCATGTGGTATTAGACAGAAAGGAGGAACTTTTTTTCTCCTCCATTTGAAAACGTGGACGTTTGTCATCACTACTGTCTGATTCCAATCAATGCAAGTCATCAGAATCAGGTAATACACCAACTTATATTCTTGTCTTCATGAAAGAAAGGAATCTATATGTGTTAAACATGCATGTATATTCATTAAAACACTATTAACATGTAAACAAAAACGGCAAAAAAAATATATATAAATACTGTATATATCAATGTATGTATATATATATATGTGTGTGTGTATATATATGTATATATGTGTGTGTGTGTGTGTGTATATATATATATATATATATATATATATATATATATATATATATATATATATATATATATATATATGATATGTGTGTGTATGTTACTCATCAGTTACTCAGTACTTGAGCAGTTTTTTTACAACATACTTTTTACTTTTACTCAAGTAAATATTTGGGTGACTACTCCTTACTTTTACTTGAGTAATAAATCTCTAAAGTAACAGTACTCTTACTTGAGTACAATTTCTGGCTACTCTACCCACCTCTGCTCCCGCCATCAGTGTGTGAATGTGTGTGTGAATGGGTGAATGTGGAACTAGTGTCAAAGCGCTTTGAGTACCTTGAAGGTAAAACAACGCTATACAAGTATAACCCATTTACCATTTACCATAATCATCGCAAAGGGTTAAAACAAGGGTTTCTCGCCATCTGTGGGTCTAAATTGGCTGTCAAAGTGTACCGATTTCTTAGTTTATGCCCACATCATTTTACTATCAAGGTGAGAGACATGATTTATAATCTAGAATTAACAAACCGGCTGATGATGTCAATACAGCATGAGGAAGTTATCTCTCTGGGATCAACGGTTCTTAAATTTAGCACTTATAATAACAATATTTTTATAGTTTGTATCACTTCCCACTCTTCCACATGTGGGGTCAAAAATGATCCTAATCAATTCCGATTGAGTGTCCCACTTACACATCTGATGTCATCTCTTACATCTGATGCAACTTTGACTGTCAATACTGTCTCACTTACACATCTGATGTCAGCCGTCTCACCACCCAGGAAGGGTAAATATCTAATCCACTAAAAACTGTAGGATGACAGAAAGCTAATGAGGTACAGTAATCAGAGGTGGGACCAAGTCAATGTTTTGCAAGTCATAAGTAAGTTTCAAGTCTTTGCCCTCAAGTATCGAGTCAGGTCCCGAGTCAAGACAGGCAAGTCCCGAGTCAAGTCCAAAATCAAGACTGGAAAGTCTCAAGTCAAGTCCCAAGTCCTGCATTTTGAGTTTCGAGTCCTTTCAAGTCCTTTTAACCACAGACTAATATATTTACACAGATTGTGTATGCTTTTAAAACGCTGTATTTTGTGACGAGCTGTCACTTCATTTCGGTTTGTTTCCTTGTTTTTGTATTTACTTCCTGTCAGTGCTCTTATTTTGTTATATTTCCTGTTTGTTCCGCTGAGCACTGGTTTTCCTCACCTGCCGTTGATTGGCAGCTGGTCCACACCTGCTGCCAATTAGCATATGTCTATTTATGTTTTCTCTCGAGCACACCTCAGTGCTCGATGATAAACACTCTATGTTTGGAACATTTATGCAAGACTGCTTTATTTTTTGTTATATGAGATTAAAACTCATTTTACCTACTCATCGCTCTCCTGGTTCTTGCATCTTGGGGTAACACAAACAGCAGCCATGCGAGTTCCTCACAGTATTTATTTATTAAAACAAGTGCATTTGGAAATTGCAGGAAAAAAAATAGTGCTGACATTGCACTTCATAATAGCACTATTAACCAGTCATTTTAAACATTTAACTCATTCCTTTACAGAATAAACACATTTGAAAAAACAAGTGCAATTGTACTTATTTGCACAAAAGTGTTAACATTGTATTTCCGTGGCATATTGCATTGTCACTAGTTCCACAGCAGTTTCTATCCTGTTCTTACCTTATCTCATTGATCTCATCTCATACTGTATGTGTGCTGATGTGTGCGTACACATGAAAAACATAACAAATACATGAACATAACAATGAACACAGTTGTACTTTTTAGATATCAGGGCCCTATGCAATATGTACACATATTCTTAATATAGTATACATTTTAACTGACCTTTATTTGACTATGTTTGTCTTTTTGTACGCGGTGCTGCTGACCGCCGTCTAACGTTACGTTACTGTGTGTGATACATTAACTAACGTAACGTTATGTGTAGGTACCTCATGCAACCCTGCTTAAAAAAAATCACTTGACAAAAAGTATGAATAAGGTAGCGAACTGCAGTGGACGCAACAGATTGCGGTGTTTACAATGACGTTATAACCATAGACATCTTATAAGTAGACGCAGCATTGGCTGGTGTGACGCGAGAAATTCGGCCGCCATCTTTTATATTCAAAACTTACCGTTCTTTGTGCAACTTCAAATGTAGAACAAAGTTGGAAGTTGTTGCGTCTCCGTCTATAATCTTTGAACCGCATGTTTTGCATACTGCAATTCGTTTTTTGTCGACCAAGTCGTGGTTTTTATACCCGAACGAAACTATCTTTGGCATAATTTTTTCTCACTGGCGCGTTGTTTGACAGCTCTTCTTCGTTGGTTGTCCTGCAATTTGATTGGATGAATGCTGTGGGATGAAAACAACGTGGATGCAATTTGATTGGATGTTGTACTGACAGCACACACGCTGACAGACACACACGTACACAATGAAAGATACATAGCGCTCCTGAATAAGTTTTTAATCTTTGGGTTTTGGGGAAAGTAGCAAGTCTTGTCAAGTCAAAAGGCTCAAGTCCAAGTGAAGTCACAAGTCATTGATGTTAAAGTCTAAGTCGAGTTGCAAGTCTCTTTACATTTTGTCAAGTCGAGTCTAAAGTCATCAAATTCATGACTCGAGTCCACACCTCTGACAGTAATTCCCAATACTGTCAAATCTGGAACTTTTTACATTATTATGGCTAATTAAAAATGTAAAAAATATACATGTTAGGTATGTTTAACCCATTAGTTTTGAGTTGCATATTTCAATATTTGTGTGACTTAAATGTGTAGTAAACTCTGAACTTTAACATGGTACATTCATTTGATCTGCTGCTTCTCCTGCCAACATGGCCACCAAACACAACTAGTAAATTGATTAGAATTTGATCGCACTTTTTTACTCTCAATGCACTCAAAGCGCTTTGACACTATTTCCACATTCATCCATTCACACGCTGGTGGTAAAAAGGCTCTCAACATGACCAATCAGAAGAAATGGTGAAGTGTCTTGCCCAAGGATACAACAGATGTGACTGGGATGGCAGAAACTGGAATCGAACCTAGAACCCTCAAGTTGCTGGCACGGCCACTGTACCATCTGCGCCACGCTTCCGCCCAGCATGGCCACCAAACACAACTAGTCATGAGACTCTCCTGCCAACATGGCCACCAGACCCAACTAGTCACATGACTCTCCTGCCAACATGGCCACCAGACCCAACTAGTCACATGACTCTCCTGCCAACATGGCCACCAGACCCAACTAGTCACATGACTCTCCTGCCAACATGGCCACCAGACCCAACTAGTCACATGACTCTCCTGCCAACATGACCACCAAACCCAACTAGTCACATGACTCTCCTTCCAGTTTGATGGCCAGTTGCATCAGATGTGAGAGTTGACTTTAGATGTGTAAGTGGGACAGTCAGAGTTGCTAAGAATTAACGGTTCATGGAAAATTCCATAGGAACTGCTTGGGGTCATTTTTGACCCCACTTGTGGAATTATTGGGGTAGTGATACAAAAAACTAAATTTTTTGTAATTAATTTTAAAAAAAATACATAAACATGCAATTGACATCATGTCACAAACATGTTTTGTGAGATCTAATTTGAATATTAATATATTACAACTTATCATTTAGAATTTTTTGAAGAATAACAACCCGTGGAGTCATTTTTGACGTGTGCGTTGAGGTGTTTAATAAATTAAAAAAAAGACTGTTTTTGTCTCTCATAAGGATTGTAAATTATAGGAACATTCTAAAAAAAAGTTTAGCTCCCTTTTCAAGTTGGTTCTTGCGAAAGCTTTTCACACAGACATACCATAAATCCTAGATCGGTGGTCGGCAACGTGCGGCTTTCGGCTCTTTAGCGGCGCCCTAGTGGCTGCCTAGAGCTTTTTCAAAAATGTATGAAAATGGAAAAAGATGAGGGTAAAAAAAATTCTTTTTTGTTTTAATATGGTTTCTGTAGGAGGACAAACATGACACAAACCTTCGTAATTGTTAAAAATCCCACTGTTTACATTAAACATGCTCCACTGATGAGAGTATTTGGCGCGCGCCATTTTGTCCTAATTTCGTCAGTCCTTGAACGCGCCGTGGTTTGTTTGCATGTATAACTTTCCTTGATGCTGCCACAGAAAGACATTTTTGTATGCCACTCCTTCTTTGTCTCACCTTGTCCACCAAACTTTTTATGCTGTGCGTGAATGCACAAAAGTGAGCTTTAATGATGTGGAGGGAGGCGTGGCCTGCGGGCCTGCAGCGAGGCGGGGTGTGCCATGACCGGCCTCGAAGTCAGCGACCGGTGCGTAGATGGTCCACCTGGGCCTTGTTATCTAATCACCTGTCGCTCTGTATAAGCAGCAACCGGGAGGAGAGACAGGGTTGGAGCTGGTGGAGAGTGAGAATGTGCCTGTCAGAGACATAAAGACAATTGCTGAAAATCAACCTGAGGACCATAGATAACAATAAAAACTGTATTATAACCATGAAGCGGGCTCGCATGGCAAAGCTTGGTGGTCTGGAGGACCCACGGGAAGGCCACTTCCACAGTTGATGTTATTGACTTGTGTGGAGTGCTAATCAGGCGTATTTGGTCATGACTGCAAGCTAATCGATGCTAACATTCTATTTGTGCTAGCTGTATGTACATAATGCATTATAATGCCTCGTATTTTATGTATATTTGAGGTCATTTTATTTGTAGTTTCCGTTTCCTTTAACTTAAACACACACATCTTTTTACCTTTGGCCATCCTAAGCCAGTCATTTCCAGGAGTTATTACACCCTCTGAAAAGCCTCCGTTTTAGTAATGTTTTCCAATGTTGTAAAAAATGTGTCGAATAAATATTACATTTCAACATTTCTGTCAACGAAGATTTGCATCAACCTGCGACACATAGTCATTTTGATAGTAGGCTAATATAGCTAACTTACATCATGTGTTGCCTTCATTATAACACAAGGTTTTACATGTTTTGTGGCTCCAGACAGATTTTTTTTGTTGTATTTTTGGTCAATTTTGGCTCTTTCAACAATTTGGGTTGCCGACCCCTGTCCTAGATGCATCAGTAGAGCTGGCATTTAGTCACTTGTGTCTTTTTATACAGATCCCTGGACATTGCCATGCATGTCTGTGCGTTCATAAATGTGTCCACATAACAAAATTGCTTATAATGCTTGACAAACAGCGACAATAGCTTTCAACACAGATTGTTCAAATTCAATTAGTCAATCATTTTACTGCCATTGCCATTAAAACATGAGTTAGACATGTCAACAGAGGTTTGTTGGAGCATAAATCCATACTTCTGTTCTAGTGTTCTGCTATTTACTTTCACACAGCAGTTTTACCTTCCTCTGTTTTACATCTGATACTACCTCTAAAACTGGCATATTCAAGGGTCCACTTAAGATGTTGTCCATACAGAACTATTGGCAATTCCTAGCTTTGGGCTGTGTGAAAGGGGGTCTATAGGTGCACTGTAGTCCAACTTTTAATTCACAACAAAGGGAGCAACTGAGCAGACACACTAAAAGACTTGTAAAAAAGACACTATATTTATCTCCATTCGTATACTCTGTCCAAGTATTATATCCCCCGTCTACAATGCTGTCCATTCATAAGCTTCATAAGTGATTCAATAATTTCATGCCTCTAACAAATGACAACAGGATATAGGCACTTTGGGGACCATTGATGCAACTGAATGGAATGCTATCGAGAGTGACCACATCTGAAAGACTGTTGTTGGGCAGGCAGAGTTCTCACTTCTTTGTCTCTTTGTCGTTTTGCATCACAATAGGGTGATATCATTCATGTCTGGGCATGTCCCCTTTTGTAGAAGACAAATATGTGTATCCTGCACCAAGCCCTCAGACTATGGCTGCCCTTTCTAAATCTATGAGCGTGCACTGATGAAGCTTACTGGGATGAGAAGCAATCCGATCAATTAAACGCCCTGAGAATACAATAAAATAGATTAATCAGAATATTCACAGATATCGTTTACACCAAATACCATGTTGACCCTAATACAAAACACTGTACAGTCGTGGTCAAATGTTTACATACACAGAAAATAATGTCATGGCTGTCTTGAGTTTCCAATCATTTCTACAAGTCTTATTTTTTTGTGATAGAGTGATTGGAGCACATACTTGTTGGTCACAAAAAACATTCATGAAGTTTGGTTCTTTTATGAATTTATTATGGGTCTACTGAAAATGTGACCAAATCTGCTGGGTCAAAAGTATACATACAGCAATGTTAAAGGGGAACATTATCACAATTTCAGAATGGTTAAAACCATTAAAAATCAGTTCCCAGTGGCTTATTATATTTTTCGAAGTTTTTTTCAACATTTTTCCCATCACGCAATATCCCTAAAAAAAGCTTCAAAGTGCCTGATTTTAACCATCGTTATAAACACCTATCCATTTTCCTGTGACGTCACACAGTGAAGCCAACACAAACAAACATGGCGGAAAGAACAGCAAGCTATAGCAACATTAGCTCGGATTCAGACTCGGATTTCAGCGGCTTAAGCGATTCAACAGATTACGAATGTATTGAAACAGATGGTTGTAGTGTGGAGGCAGGTAGCAAAAACGAAATTGAAGAAGAAACTGAAGCTATTGAGCCATATCGGTTTGAACCGTATGCAAGCGAAACTGACGAAAACGACACGACAGCCAGCGACATGGGAGAAAGCGAGGACGAATTCGGCGATCGCCTTCTAACCAACGATTGGTATGTGTTTGTTTGGCATTAAAGGAAACTAACAACTATGAACTAGGTTTACAGCATATGAAATACATTTGGCAACAACATGCACTTTGAGAGTGCAGACAGCCCAATTTTCATCAATTAATATATTCTGTAGACATACCCTCATCCGCGCTCTTTTCTTGAAAGCTGATCTGTCCAGTTTTGGAATTGATTTCAGCAGGCCAGGGAAGCTAGGGTCGATATTCTTCTCTTGATCATCTTCGGTGGCATAAGGGACGGTGTGAGCCAAGACATCCAGGGGGTTTAGCTCGCTCGTCTGCGGGAACAAACTGCCGCCATTGCTTGCCGTGCTACCGAGGCCCTTTGTCCCATAATTGCTCACACACTCCGGCAGATTCAATGGGGGTCTGGCGGCAGATTTCTTTGACTTTATCGTTGGAAATGCATCTGCTTTGAGTGTCGCAGGATATCCACACATTCTTGCCATCTCTGTCGTAGCATAGCTTTCGTCGGTAAAGTGTGCGGAACAAACGTCCAATTTCTTGCCACTTTCACATCTTTGGGCCACTGGTGCAACTTGAATCCGTCCCTGTTCATGTTGTTACACCCTCCGACAACACACCGACGAGGCATGATGTCTCCAAGGTACGGAAAACAGTTGAAAAAACGGAAAATAACAGAGCTGGTTTGACTCGGTGTTTAAGAAAATGGCGGATTGCTTCTCGATGTGACGTCACAACGTGACGTCATCGCTCCGAGAGCGAATATTAGAAAGGCGTTTAATTCGCCAAAATTCACCCATTTAGAGTTCGGAAATCGGTTAAAAAAATATATGGTCTTTTTTCTGCAACATCAAGGTATATATTGACGCTTACATAGGTCTGGTGATAATGTTCCCCTTTAATATTTGGTTACATGTCCTTTGGCAAGTTTCACTGCAATAAGGCACTTTTGGTAGCCATCCACAAGCTTCTGGTTGATTTTTCTGTCCACTTCTCTTGACAAAATTGGTGCGGTTCAGCTAAATGTGTTGTTTTTTTTACATAAACTTGTTTCTTCAGCATTGTCCACACATTTAAGTCAGGACTTTGGGAAGGCCATTCTAAAACCTTAATTATATCCTGATTTAGCCATTCCTTTACCTTTTTCATGTGTGTTTGGGGTCAACTGCGCCCAAGACCCAACCTCCGAGCTGATGATTTTAGGTTGTCCTGAAGAATTTGGAGGTAATCCTCCTTTTTCATTGTCCCATTTACTCTCTGTAAAGCACCAGTTCCATTGGCAGCAAAACAGGCCCAGAGCATCATACTACCACCACCATGCTTGACGGTGGGAATGGTGTTCCTGGGATGAAAGGCTTCACCTTTTCTCCTCCCAACATATTGTTGGGTATTGTGGCAAAACAGCTACATTTGTGTTTCATCTGACATCACATGAACAAAGATAAGACCTTCTGGAGAAAAGTTCTGTGGTTAGTCACTCTATCACAAAAAAATAAGAGTTGTAGAAATTATTGGAAACTCAAGACAGCCATGACATTATGTTCTTTACAAGTGTATGTAAACTTTTGACCACAACTGTATATCAATATGCATTGTTTTTCATTTGAAAATATATATATATATATTAAAAAAAAAAAAATATATATATATATATATATATATATATATATATATATATATATAAAAATCGCAGCTACTCCTTTATTGTTTGCAAACGTGCTACGTTTGAGACACAGAAGTGACTCTGACGGGGGGGACAAAACATTTAGGGCCACATTTTGTTTTTTATTGTTGTTGTTGAAGTTTATTTCTAACAGTATGATACATCACATATATGGCATATTTCCATTTTCTTACTACAACATGTTCAAAAAAGAGTAGGAGTAAGCAGAGTTTATTTCCATTTTCTACTTCATAGCAATTAATAACCCATTTGTTCACTTTCTGTTCTCAATTTGATACACAATGAATAATTAATACTACAGTTGTCATTAATAAACAGTTAAGTAAGTTATGATTCACAGAATGAGATGACTAGTATCATCTAATTGCCAGTAAGGTTCAACATGTTTATCAGGGTTCTTCTTCTTAGGACTGTGTAAACACTTTGAGTTTGAACAGTTTGTATTAGTACTTTGTTTGACTTCTTTACTCAATCCATTCCATAATTTGCATGTATAACTCTTTAGACACCAAATTTTAGAGCAGTGGTCAATAAACTACGGCCCACGGCCCAAAAAAGAAAACAAATATATATGTATATTTTATTTTATTTTATTTATTTTTTTAAATCTGTCCTTTCGAATCCATTTTTGACCGGTTGTTACTGTCGGTGTCTCCTAGCCGATCAGGTAAATCATATTGTCTAAAAATGCATTTTTCCATCGATAACGTGACATCAGCGGCAAAGTGCTCGCTCTTTCAGTCAACTAGTGCGCGAGGAATATATATATATATATATATATATATATATATATATATATATATATATATATATATATATATATATATATAGATATATAGTCAAGGTTTCTGTGGTTTATCCGTTATACAGTGCTCAATACCGGGGCAGAGCGGAATATACATTAGGTCAGGAAAAAAACACAGAGGCTATTTCATCCCTACAAGCCTGTTTCGCAGGTTTCCCTGTTCTTCAGGGAAAAATTGCCTGAAGAGCAGGGAAACCTGCGAAACAGGCTTGGAGGGATGAAATAGCCTTTGTTTTTTTTTCCTGACCTAACGTATATATATATATATATATATATATATATATATATATATATATATATATATATATATATATATATATATATATATATATATATATATATATATATATATTTATGTATATATATATATATATATATATATATATATATATATATATATATATATATATATATATATATATTTATGTATATATATATATATATATATATATATATATATATATATATATATATATATATATATATATATATATACATATATATATATTTATGTATATATATATATATATATATATTTATGTGTATGTATATATATATATATATATATATATATATATATATATATATATATATATATATATATATATATATACATACATCCCGGCCCCCGGCCAAATTGTTTTAACTCAATGCGGCCCCCGAGTCAAAAAGTTTAGAGACCCCTGTTTTAGACCATCCATCTTTTTCTGAATATTTACTTACAGTATATTCGGGTTAAGTTATTCCGCAAAAAAAGACATTTGGTGACAGGATTGACAACAGTTAAGTTAGCACATCACAAATAATAATCCATCCATCCGTTTTATACCGCTTATTCCCTTTGGGGTCGCGGGGCGCGCTGGAGCCTATCTCAGCTACAATCGGGCGGAAGGCGGGGTACACCCTGGACATGTCGCCACCTCATCGCAGGGCCAACACAGATAGACAGACAACATTCACACTCACATTCACACACTAGGGCCAATTTAGTGTTGCCAATCAACTTATCCCCAGGTGCATGCCTTTGGAAGTGGGAGGAAGCCGGAGTACCCGGAGGGAACCGACGCAGTCACGGGGAGGACATGCAAACTCCACACAGAAAGATCCCCAGCCCGGGATTGAACCCAAGACTACTCAGGACCTTCGTATTGTGAGGCAGATGCACTAACCCCTCTTCCACCGTGCTGCCTACAAATAATAATAATAAAAAAAATACCATAGCCTATAGCCATGCATTTTTATTTTGGGTTACATTTGTTTGGAACGCTTAATGTCGGACTTTAAACTCAAAATGGGAAATGAACGACTTCCCATCGGTCTAAAATGAAGAGGATGAGGAAGTCAATTGTATGCGTCCTTTAAAACAGGGCCACACCTTAGAGGCACAGCAAGAAAAAAGGATTATTGTCCTACTTAAGCAACTAAATTATAGTAGAATACTCATTAAGTAGCATATTTAGATGAGTTAAATACTGAATTAATGAATTGATTACTTGAACAGTGCTGTCAAAACCTTGTAGAAACAACTTAAAGGATACTTGCCTTTGCTCGTTTATTTGAAGAACAAAATCCTAAAATCGTTGCGTACCTACTTGGAGGTTTGCAAAGCCAAGTAGAGGACAAGAATGTGAGGCTAATTCATCCAACATCCCCGCGTACCCTTCATCCTGTCCTGAATATTCATCAGTGGATGTTCCCAGTTACAAGCTGGCATCCTAGCCTAACATGATGGATGACAGATCAACTGGCTAGTCCTCGTCTTTCACCCAACCTCTTTTCTCAGATTTATGTATTTGATTCATGAATTTCTCCTACTTTTGCCAAACTTCACTCTGAAACTCTTGTGGAATATTCCTTATAATGTGTATTTAACGTCTGGATGGTTCTTCTACTTTTAGGCTTTTATTTACTTTTTGGGGCTAATTCTCCTAATATTGTACTGGACTAGGTCTACCAAGAACAGTCATCATCATTTTATTCGTGGGAATATACTTCACCTGCCTCAGAATCGATTTTTCTGATTTTATTTTAAACTTTTCTTCGGAAAAAAATGCCTATGTTTTCTATTATACAACAATATTCAAAAGCAACTGTATTCATTGAGCTAGAACTCTCCTGTATTGACCTGAATATAAGACCACCATATTTTCAAGCCGGTTTGGAAAAAATACTTTTAAAACAAAAAGTGATTTCACACCACCTGTTGGTTTGCATGTATACCACACACGTATGCACATCACCCCTATACTAGCGTCCCTTCACTGGCTCCCTGTGCGTTACCGAATACATTCTAAACTCCTACTATTTGTTTTTAAATGTCTAAACAACCTCGCTCCAACTTACAAACCCCGTTTCCATATGGGTTGGGAAATTGTGTTAGATGTAAATATAAACGGAATACAATGATTTGCAAATCCTTTTCAACCCATATTCAATTGAATGCACTAAAAAGACAAGATATTTGATGTTCAAACTCATAAACTTTATTTTATTTTTTTGCAAATAATAATTAACTTAGAAATTCATGGCTGCAACACGTGCCAAAGTATTTGGGAAAGGGCATGTTCACCACTGTGTTACATCACCTTTTCTTTTAACAACACTCAATAAACAATTGGGAACTGAGGAAACTAATTGTTGAAGCTTTGAAAGTGGAATTCTTTCCCATTCTTGTTTTATGTAGAGCTTCAGTCGTTCAACAGTCCGAGGTCTCCGCTGTCGTATTTTACGCTTCATAATGCGCCACACATTTTCGATGGGAGACAGGTCTTGACTGCAGGTGGGCCAGGAAAGTACCCGCACTCTTTTTTTACGAAGCCACGCTGTTGTAACACGTGCTGAATGTGGCTTGGCATTGTTTTGCTGAAATAAGCAGGAGCGTCCATGAAAAAGACGGCGCTTAGATGGCAGCATATGTTGTTCCAAAACCTGTATGTACCTTTCAGCATTAATGGTGCCTTCACAGATGTGTAAGTTACCCATGCCTTGGGCACTTATGCACCCCCATACCAACACAGATGCTGGCTTTTGAACTTTGCGTCGATATCAGTCTGGATGGTTAGCTTCCCCTTTGGTCTGGATGGCACGATGTCGAATATTTCCAAAAACAATTTGAAATGTGGACTCGTCAGACCACAGAACACTTTTCCACTTTGCATCAGTCCATCTTAGATGATCTCTGATGTGTTGTTTGTGTTTTGGTAGTTGGGTGATTTATGGTAATAAATCAAATCCTACCTTTACGCCTTCGTCCGGAGCCGTCTTTTGCATTGAGAGAACAAACCGCAGCAAACTGATGTGACAGAATGAAGCCAGCTTTCCCCAGTTCCGTCACATTTGACAGCCAGGAGATGGAGACGCGCCGCCGAAGACGCAAGCCAGCCAGAAAGGCTGCATTTCACCGCCAAGACGCGTCGTTCCCCCAAACTCCTCCTCTGGAACATAGCACGCCACATACAGCCCAGTCTTCCTCGCCGCCATTGTTTGGTAATCCGGTATCTCATTTTGCCAAACAGTTTTTAGATTGGGCTGCAAGCCAAATTACCGGTAGCTCTAACATCATAACTCCATCCATTTTGAATGACGTCACTCCGCCGGCGTCGTCAAGGGAAGACCCTGATCAGGATTTTCTTTTTTTTCTGTCTGTCTCCCTTTGTCAGCCATCTCCTAAAGACTTTTTTCCAAAAGTAAAATACCATCAGGACATTTTTTCTAAAAGTAGATTTTGTCAACATCAGTCACTTCCGCCCCCAGTGACTCTGACTCCGCCCCCAAGGACTTTAGTCCCACCCACGACACAGACTTTTTCCTCCTATCCTCCCACTAAAGTTCCTTGGGTGAATAATGTAAACTCACTACACCAGTATGTTTTAGTGCTTTCATGGTGAGTTCACTGACATATATAATTAAGAACTTTACGCTACTTTATATTAGAAATGGCAACAGTGGAGGATGAATGTCCCATAACAAGAAGATAGAGAAAAGAAGAGGCTTATCGACTACGGCAATGGCGCAGATGCGCACAATTTTTCAGGACTTACGCAGATCCCAAATACAGATCAGCAGGTACCAGAAGGTCAGAAAAGTTGCTTTTGCATAATATTGCGAAACAAAACGCCAGATAATATGTCTTACCTTATACACACATCATATTAATACTTGTATGTTTAATGAGGCGACAATCCTTCAAGTGGTGCGGCTTCATAGCTTACCAAAATCGTACTAAAACATTTTGATAGACTTTTGAGCGCTGTGTGTAATATTCTATATTTTCAATGGAACATTTAAATTGTTGGTGTTGTTTACTTGAGACACGTCATAGTGCAGCCTACACGTATCTCTTATGTTTGACTGCCATCTACTGGTCACACTTATCATTGCACCATGTGCCAAATAAAATAGCTTAGAGGTAGGTAAGCTCAACCAAACTTATTCCTTAAATTAGGCGCACCGGATTATAAGGTACACTGTTGAGTTTTGAGGGGAAAAAATGATTTTAAATGTGCCTTATAGTGAAAAGTATTTTTTGTTTGTTAAACAAAAAAAAAAGAGAAATAAATATATCTTAACTATTTAACTATTAATTATTTAATCTTAAAACAACTTAAAACTTAAAAACGTTTTTATTCAAATGTATTATTTCGCAAATAATGTTTTTTTTGCTTTTATTACTTGTATTGCTTTTATTGCCTTACTGTGCAACACTTCAGTCTACGTAAGTTGTTTTAATGTGCTGTATAAATAACACTGGATTTGACTTGACTATCTTATACATCATATATTCAGATTTTAAATATATATTTACTGAGTATACTTTTCTGTGCATTTATCCAGATTTCAAAAATTCAAGCTGTAGATTGTTCTGCTTAAGCAATGATTTCCCTACTGTTGTCATCTAATTAACATATTGTATTTAAAAAAAAAACTCCAGCAAAGAATTCACTTAGAAAAACTAAAATAATCTTCCTGCCGAAGGATAGATACAAGCTGCTGTTTGTTTCGCTTTGTCCTTCCCTCGCACTGCATTCGCCAAACAAGATTTCCCAAGCTTTTGATAAGTGACCGCTGGGCTTCAAGAGGGGGAGAAAACCAAGAATAAAAACAAAGGGTTGAAAAAAAATGATACCCATCAGAGTCGTTTATGGCTCTGACCTTTCATTGCACACTTTATTACTCTCTTTCCGAGTGAGGACTCATTAGGGACGTGAGCTCACTGTGGCATGTGGTATTCTTCACACGCATAGTTGTGCAGTAGGATGCACATTTTGGGGCTAGACAAGGGTCATTTGTTTGTCTGACTTTGGGAGTCAGGCTGCCAAGAGTGTTAGTGTTGGTGGTCTACAACATAGGTGCCGATCCCATGGGTGCTTCGGGGCCCGAGCACCCACGGACAATGCCGAGCACCCACATGGGATTGATGGCAACTTTCAATCTTTAAAATAATTATTGAAAAATCAATCTTGTTTTTGTTAATTTTGTGGAAAGTTTGGTCCATTTGTCATTATAAAATAGACACACATTTTATAATCTATTATTGACAAAGCCTAACCGAGATTTCATAGTGCCCGATAATTAATTGACGTCAGACTCATTTTAAATTTGAAGACACAGCACACAAGTGAATGAAGGCATACTTACTCAACATACATGTCACACTAAGGGTGGCAGTATGAACAATGCCAACACTGTCATAAACATGTGCCATATAGTGAAACCACACTAAACAACAACGACAAACACATGTTAGAAGAATATTTGCACCGCAACACAATATAAACACAACAGAACAAATTCCCAGAATTCCCTGCAGCACCAACTCTTACTGAACGCTACAATATAAACAAACGCCATTGGTGGATCTACACCTAACATCCACTGTAATGATACCACGTACAATAGCGTATCTAGTCGATGCTACGATCGATTATTTTTAACATCACAAAATCTTCTTTTGTTTTTTTTTAATTTATATTATGTTTATAAACTCAGGAAATTTGTCCCTGGACACATGACGACTTTGAATATGACCAATGTATGATCCTGTAACGACTTGGTATCGGATTGATACCCACATTTGTGGTATCATCCAAAACTAATGTAAAGCATCCAAACCACAGAAGAATACGTGATTATTACATTTTACAGTGTCAGGATCCGTGACCTGGATCATGTTTTGTTCTTTTCTGTTAGTTTTGGACTCCCTTAGTTCCTGTTTGTGCACTTCTGGGTTTGTTTTAGTTTCCATGGGGATTAATTGGGTTCACCTGCCTCTGGTTAGTGGTCGGCACGCTCACCTGTTGTCAACCACTAATCAGAGAGCTATTTATTCACCTCTCTCGCCACACTCGTCCTGGCTTCTTTGTTTGCTTCATGCAACAAGTTACGTGAATATTCCTTGTCTTTTGCCTTTGCTAAGTGGTAGCCTTAGCTTCGAGTGTGATCGGCACGTTGTTCCGTTGGCTTGTTTTCTGTTTTGACACTTGTTCGAGTTTTTTAGAATAAATCTGTCATGATTTATGTTGGTTATGTTTCTGTTTTAGTCTGTTTCCTGAGTGCACCCTCTTTCCCTGTTTACTGTTGGTTTCCATGGGCACTGATTCTCCTCACCTGTCTTAGTTTTGCAATTAGTGTTCCCACCAGGTGTTTTGGTTAATCACTCCCCTTTATAGTTTCCTGTCACCCAGCAGTAGTTGCTGGGTCAATGTTTGCAATTGGCAACATTTACGTTCCCCTGGTTTTCTCCTCGCTCTTTAGAGTATCCTGCCCTCCAGCATTAACCGTTTTTCACCCTTGGTGATGTTTTGGTTTTTGTTTAGCTCCACGCTTGCTAGCGTCCTCAGTTTTGTATTTTTGTCCTGCCTTTTATTTATTAAAAATACTTTAATCTTACCTGCACACTCCTCCTGCTTGTCTTCTGCCTTGGAAGGAACACGACAATCGCAGCCATGCGTCGAAGACGTAACAAAATCATTTTCTTACCTGCACGTCCTGTCCGGAGTGGTCCGTTTGCATCCCGGGGAAACGAACCTCGCAGCAAGCTGCGACCCCCCGCAAGTGACGAACAGAAGTGTAGATAGAACATGTTAAAATAGAAAGTAAGCAGATATTAACAGTAAATGAACAAGTAGATTAATAATTAATTTTCTACCATTTGTCCTTAATAATTTTGACAAAATAATAGAATGATAAATGACACAATATGTCACTGCATGCATCAGCAGGTAAATTAGGAGCCTTTGTTTGTTTACTTAATAATAAAAGACAAGTTGTCTTGTATGTTCACTATTTTATTTAAGGACAAACTTGCAATAAGAAACATATGTTTAATGTACCCTAAGATCTTTTTGTTAAACTAAAGTCAATAATTGTCATGTCTGTGTGATCATGTTTTGTTTTAGTCATGTTTTGTTTAGTTATTGGACTCTTTAGTTTCTGGCTTTTCACTCCCTTGTCTTGTTTCCATGATTACCCATTAGTTTCACCTGTTCCACGTTTGGACTCATTGTGCACTCTTGTTTGTCACCATAGCAACCCATTAGTTTTCACCTGTCACGCACGCACCTGTTTCACGTTTTGAGTCACGCACCTGTTTTCGTTAATCATGTCTGTAGTATTTAAGTTCATTGTTTTCAGTTTGTCTTTCTGGTGACATCCCGCATTTATGCTTCTGCACACTCTCCACACCCTTATGACCCTTCTGCTCTTTTTTCATGCCGGTTCCATGCCAAGTAAGTTTTTGTTTATCAAGCCACAGTTAGTGTTTTTTGTTGTTCATAGTTTCTGCCTATGTGCAAGTATTTGTTTTCATAGCCAAGTCGTTTTCTCCGCCACTGTGCGCGCCTTTTGTTTACTTCTTTTTGTTTAGTAATTATAAAAATAAAATTATGTATTTACATTCCCGTCTCGCCCGAGCCAACTTTCCGTTGCATCCCGGAAAAGCAAACACCCAGGACCAAGTCATGACAGTATGTCACCAGCAGAACAGCTTTTCCGCACATGAGTTGGACAGTTTGGACGAGGCTTCTTGGGCGGTCCTGTGCGCGATGGAGGAGGAAACGCGGCGCTACTACTCCATGGAGTACAGAGACTTCATTTGGTCCCAGGACAACACTGCGTCACCTTAGCCACGGAAGCGTCGCCAAAGGCGAGGGACGCCAGGAAGAACTTCCGTGAGCCTGCAGGACACGCCGCTCCCACAAGCCCCTCCCCCTCCGGGCGGAAGCAAGCAGCAGCCAGCCCGGCTTCGCCCTGATGATGTCAAAGACCAGGATTTTTTTTTTTCTGAATTATTTTTCTTTTGATTCCCCGCCCCCCAGGACTCAAGCCACACCCAAGTCACAAAAACAAAAATTTCACCTACAAAATCACAGATACAAAAAAGACGTTTTGGACAATTTAAAGGGGAAGTTTCTGCCCCCCTCCTGTCCTCCCTCCGCCCACCCCTAGAGAGAGTTCCAGACCGCAGGGAGCGCGTCTGGTATCTTCCCCTTGAGGGGGGGACTAGGGCTGGGAATTGTTCAGGTGGGATGGCTCAGCATCACCATGCCAAGCCACAGTCACCAGCACGGCCGCCGCCACCGGTCTTACGGCCTGCCAAGCCGCAACCCCCAGCTAGGCCACCTCCACCTGCACCAAGGCTAGCACCAGTAGCAGCACCACGGCTAGCTGCTCCAAGGCTAGCACCTGTAGCTGCACCACGGCTAGTTGCTCCGAGGCTAGCGCCTGTAGCTGCTCCACGGCTAGCACCACGGCTAGATGCTCCGAGGCTGGTACCACGGCTAGCTGCTCCGAGGCTAGCACCTGTAGCTGCTCCACGGCTAGCACCTGTCGCAGCACCACTGTTAGCACCTGTCCCAGCACCATGGCTAGCACCTGTTGCCGCACCAAGGCTAGCACCAGCTCCACCACGCCAAGTTCCACGGCAGGCTCCAGTTCCCGCACCACGCCTAGCCGCATCATGCCAAGCTCCGGTACCAGCTCCACGCCGCCAAGCGCCGCCAGTCGCAGTTCCACGCCGCCAAGCACCACCAAGCCAAGACCAAGCACCGTCAAGCCAAGACCAAGCACCGTCAAGCCAAGACCAAGCACCGTCAAGCCAAAACCAAGCACCGTCAAGCCAAGACCAAGCACCGTCAAGCCAAGACCAAGATTCATGCCAAGACCAAGACCAAGACCCGCCATGCCAAGACCAAGACCAAGACCCGCCATGCCAAGACCAAGACCAAGACCCGCCATGCCAAGACCAAGACCAAGACCCGCCATGCCAAGACCAGGATCAAGACCCACGCCTAGACCAAGACCAAGACCCATGCCAAGACCAAGACCAAGACCCACGCCTAGACCAAGATCCATGCCAAGACCAAGACCCACGGCAAGACCAAGACCCGCCACCTGACGCGCCACGCCGAGCTTCGCCGCCTGACGCGCCACGCCGAGCTTCGCCGCCTGATGCGCCACGCCGAGCTTCGCCGCCTGACGCACCACGCCAAGCTTCGCCGCCTGACGCGCCACGCCGAGCTTCGCCGCGCCACGCCGAGCTTCGCCGCCTGACTCACCACGCCGAGCTTCCACACCTGCCACGATAACGACGCGCCTCCCTCCTCGTCGGCCACGGATATGGCCGCTACCTGGTCGCCCGCCACGCCAAGTGCGCCCACCTCCCATTCGGCCACGGATGTGGCCATTCCCTGGGCGTCCGCCTCGCCTGCTGCAGCGGCGTTCCACTCGCCGCCGTCACTTGACTTTGCCTCGGTGGATTCGTGGACACTTGGCCTGGCGACCCACCGCCATGTCCCCCTCCCGCCCTCCCATGACTCTTGTTAATTTTTTTTGGACATCTGGGATCTGTCCGTAAGGGAGGAATTTGTCATGTCTGTGTGATCATGCTTTGTTTAGTTATTGGACTCTTTACTTTCTGGCTTTTCACTCACTTGTCTTGTTTCCATGATTACCCATTAGTTTCACCTGTTCCACGTTTGGACTCATTGTGCACTATTGTTTGTCACCATAGCAACCCATTAGTTTTCACCTGTCACGTCACGCACCTGCTTCACGTTTTGAGTCACACACCTGTTTTCATTAATCATGTCTGTAGTATTTAAGTTCATTGTTTTCAGTTTGTCTTTCTGGTGACATCCCGCATTTATGCTTCTGCACACTCTCCACACCCTTATGACGCTTCTGCTCTTTTTTCATGCCGGTTCCATGCCAAGTAAGTTTTTGTTTATTAAGCCACAGTTAGTGTTTTTTGTTGTTCATAGTTTCTGCCTTTGTGCAAGTATTTGTTTTCATAGCCAAGTCGTTTTCTCCGCCACTGTGCGCGCCTTTTGTTTACTTCTTTTTGTTTTAGTAATTATAAAAATAAAATTATGTATTTACATTCCTGTCTCGCCCGAGCCAACTTTCCGTTGCATCCCGGAAAAGCAAACACCCAGAACCAAGTCATGACAATAATTATTTTTTTTGTGGTCCCCTTTATTTAGAAAAGTATAATAATATTTGTGGTACCGGTACCAAAATATTTGTATCGGGACAACACTAATACACACACACCGAGCACCCACTGGCAGAAATGTAGATCGGTGCCTATGCTCTACAATGTCCTGCTTCGGTGGCTTAACAACTTTTCTGCAAAACTTTAAATCAGCATTGAAGCAAATACAATATTTCTACCACATCTTGATTAATTTTTGTCCCGAAAGCCACCGTAGGCGTCTGACTAGCAATTTACTACTCCAATCCACAGCTTGCGAATTAAGTGTAAAAAAAAACATATCTAGATAGACTTTGTCCTGAGGCCCCCAGCCAGGTTGTTCTACTTAGTTCAGCAGCTGTCTGCGTGTGCCGCTGTGTTATGCTTGCATTTACATGGGCGTGTAATTGTAGAATTTAGCAGTGTGTTCATTCATTACAGAGCGCTTACCTCCATGGTGCCTCTCCTCATCTCTCTGCATTAGCTCTGACAGTAATGACTTGCCAGGCCTAACCTCTTAACTGGCCTGATGCATGCCTGTGGCAAACTCACTCAGGCCACGTGGCTAAAATGGAAACATGCCGCTTCATTCTTTTTTCTCGACCCACTCCCGACTAGTCACTTGCGGAAGTCCAGTGTCAGAAATTTTTGGTTGTCGGACAGGATATTGAGCCCAGATTTACGTGCAGATCCATGTTGAACAAACATGTTGTTTATGTACAGGTTCTTCATGTAAACTACAGCAGTGTTTTTCAACAGTTTTTGAGCCAAGGCACATTTTTTGTGTTGAAAAAATCCGGAGGCACACCACCAGCAGAAATCATTAAAAAACTAAACTCAGTTGACAGTAAAAAGTCGTTGTCGTAATTGTTGGATATGACTTTAAACCATAACCAACCATGCATCAATGTAGCTCTTGTCTCAAAGTAGGTGTACTGTCACGACCTATCACAGCACGTCGTGACTTATTTTGAGTTTTTGCTGTGTTCCCGTGTGTAGTGTTTTACTTCTTGTCTTGCGCTTCTATTTTGGTGGCTTTTTCTCTTTTTTTGGTATTTTCCCGTAGCAGTTTCCTGTCTTCCTTTGAGCGATATTTCCCGCATCTACTTTGTTTTAGCAGTCAAGAATATTTCAGTTGTTTTTATCCTTCTTTGTGGCGGTCCTTGAACTCAACGTGTACAACTTTCTCCGTCGCTGCCACAAAAAGACGTGTTTTATGTAGAGATGTCCGATAATGGCTTTCTTGCCGATATCTGATATTAGCGGGGGGGTATATTGTAGCGTCCTGGAAGAGTTAGTGCTGCAAGGGGTTCTGGGTATTTGTTCTGTTGGGTTTATGTTGAGTGATATCCATTCTGCAATGGCGCCCCATAATACACATGCTGTGAACCTGTTTTTATGTTTTTATGTTTTTATTTATTCTATTTTATTTATTTATTTTTTATCGTGTTCTGTTTGTGTTGTGTTGTGTTTGCTCGGTACTCGTATTATCTTTTAACCTGCCCATTGTACAGCACTTTGGCTACCCCTGTGCTTTATAAATAAAGTTGATTGATTGATTGATTATGTTGTGTTACAGTGCCGATGTTCTCCCGAAATGTGTTTGTCATTCTTGTTTGGTGTGGGTTCACAGTGTGGCGCATATTTGTAACAGTGTTAAAGTTGTTTATACGGCCATCCTCAGTGTGACCTGTAGGGCTGTTGACCACTTGTGTGTGTGAAAAGCTGTAGATATTATGTGATTGGGGTAATCATTATGAATGCAGTCTGCTGAAAATTATAGAAAGTGCCACTCTACATAGAAACTGATGTTGTGGTCAAAGTTGGACTTGCCATAAAACTAATTTTAAGATTTTCAACTCTACTGCCATCTGGCACTTAAAGTAGATAGCGTAGCTCTCCCCCCAATTTGTCGAATGGGCTCATATGAATTCCCTTCCTATTGTATGTAATCTATATTTATTCAATCATAGCCGTCATATTACGCTGAGCAGCCACAGTAATTTCCATTTTGGTCATTGCTACACTTTTGTCTAGCAACAAAAACTGGGCTGTCCTGCATGACAATTTGTTTGACTTTTGAGGCATATTTTCCCCGAAAATTCTAATTGAACTGCAAATTGGTCAACTGTGGTCCAATCTAAATTATTATGAACCACTATAAGTTCTTGATTTAAATAAACTAGGAGTAGCTGTAAAAAAAAAATAAACAAAAGCAGCCACAAAACATGAGAACAAGTCTCTTTTTCAAAAGAAACAAATCTGTTCAAACAGTAAAAATGTTGCGTATTTTGCAGTGAAGCGCAGTGGATTATATTTGTAACATTATCAGACATACACTGCAGATTTGTGGGACATATTCACAAAGGACGCTTTAGCCTCTAGAGCCCCTTTACCCTCTGTCTATCCAGAGGGTGGAAAAGATACACAAGTACAGCTTGGTGATTCCTGACTGGACTGCAGAGATAAGGCCGGCCAAATAAATCTGCACAACCTCCAAATGGGTTCCAGTGACAGTCCAAATAAAGAGGTTTTGGTTGGCCAGCCAGATGACTGACGTCTTGGTGCAGTTGCCGCCCCACTGAGCGGCGGATAAACCCAGGATTAGACCACCTTATAATGGACTGTGGTGTGTGCACATGCTTCCTGCATGCTTGCACTAAACATGCAGAAGGCCACGCTACAAGATGTGAATCCATACATGAATATTTAGCAGGTTTACAATGTTTTCTTTATTAAATAGTATGAAGGTTTTGCTTTAAAATGAATGGTTATCTTATGAAGATATCAAAACAATTATAAATAAAACAACAGTCCAAATTAGATGGAGCTAATAGCATGGACAGTAAAAACCTTGTCTGCTTAAAAGTTAAAATTCAGAAAAAAAATGTACTCATTATTTATAGAGCACGGTGTCGTGTCGTCGTCTGGGTGCGGGCTTGTCGGGGGTCGTCCCTGGGGGGTGGTGTGCGGCCGGACCTGTGGGTTGGGGGTAAGGTGATCGGCTGGTTTTCGGCGGACAGTGGGTGCCAGGGCTTGATCAACGCCCGGCCGGCCTGTGTATGGATTTGTTGGTTTATATATGTGTGTGTGTGTGTGCGTGTGTGTGTGTGTGTGTGTGTGTGTATTAATAGATGTAGATATGTAGATTTGGATGTGTATGTATGCATGTGTGTGTACGTATGTGTATGTGCATGTGTATAGGTGTATATATGTGTGTATATATGTACATATGTATATGTGTATGTATGTATATATATATATATCCATCCATCCATCCATCTTCTTCCGCTTATCCGAGGTCGGGTTGCGCGGGCAGCAGCCTAAGCAGGGAAGCCCAGACTTCCCTCTCCCCAGCCACATCGTCCACCTCCTCCCGGGGGATCCCGAGGCGTTCCCAGGCCAGCCGGGATATATAGTCTTCCCAACGTGCCCTGGGTCTTCCCCGTGGCCTCCTACCGGTCGGACGTGCCCTAAACACCTCCCTAGGGAGGTGTTCGGGTGGCATCCTGACCAGATGCCCGAACCACCTCATCTCATACAACATATGATATAAATATATATATATATATATATATATATATATATATATATATATATATATATATATATATATATATATATATATATATATTATTATTATTCTTATTATTATTCTTATTATTATTATTTTATTTTTTATTTTTTTATTTTTTTGGGGGGAGTGGGGGCCTGCTTGTCCGGCGGGGGTCGGCACCTGTGTCCCACCGTCCACCCTTTCTGGATGCCCGTCTTGGTTGGGGCCTGCTGGCTCCAGTACCCGCGTCTATCGTGGCAGCTCGGTGCACTGCAAAGTATTCCGCAGTGCTGCAAGTCGGCCAGCTGCTGGGGTAGTAGAGACCTTGTGTGTCAGCGTGTCTGTGATTTTTAAATTTTTTTTAAATTTATTTTAAATAATTATTATTGTTTCTTCCTTCTGGGGAAGGATTAGCCAGGGCAGTTGCTGAATGTTCCATTTCCATTGTTAGTGTTCCTGCAGGGGCGGTGGGTGGTTCTCGTGGCCCCGTGCTGTGCGGCCGACTTGGGTGGGGCGGCCCGGTTGCTGGTGGGGTGGGGGCAGTTTTCCCGTCCGGCTGCAGGGAGTCTATGAGCTTCTCGGAGTAGGGCGTCCCGCCGTTCTGCCTGTGTGGGGTGTAGTCTATCGCTGACTTGGGGCCTGGCTGTCCCCTGCTTCTCCCATGCCTTGTCCTCTGCCGGGCACGTCTGTCTATGGTTTGGTGATGGCCCTGCCGGGCGGCACAATACAGCTCTGGGGTTCCTGTTGCTGGCCTGCCTGGCTGTGTGGGGCCAGTGGTCCTTTGTTCCCTTGGAGCCACACCTGCTGTTTTGGGTTGGGCTGTCTGGGTGGCTGGGGCCGTACTTTGGCTCCCGCACACACTGGGAGACAAATATATTGATATATTGTACATACAAATGCACATACCTACTCACATACAAACAATTATACGTACATATATACACACATACTGTACATATATTAATCCATTAATACATATATACGCGCACACAAAGGTACTCAAGCACATACATAGGTACCTACGGTCCGACATACGTACACAAATACAGTACATACATACACACTCACGGTAAATACATCCACACGCACATTCACTTTACAAACATACAGTATGTATACACATACTGTATATATACAAGCACATATAAATACATACACTCATGCATATAATCACGTTTCATCAAACATATATTAACGTTGCTTCCCTAGGGGAAACGTGATAACATACAGTACACTGACAAAGCGTAACCTAATGCTACTATAACAATCTACAAGGTTAATACATTTTGCTTCGCTTTCTTTCCCTCCATTTATCTGCTTTCTTTTGTATTTCAAGTTATCATTACATTTATGTAGGGTTGCATTTGAAACAACTGTATTGTTGATAATAGAGGTAACTATTGTTATTATTCATTATCAATAAGGCTATTTCTATCGGTATATGTTTTGCTACATTAATTAATAAAATTTTATATTGTGCCTGCTAATCATTCTGTAATCAAGGACTCGACCACAACATTTTCCTTAATAATTTACACAATATATCAGCCAGCCAGAAACACCCGCCCTCATTTTTTGTATTTGCATACCTTACAAAAACACCTGATTCAAGTAAAACTCACATAGATACATTATTACAGGCATTTTTAGACATATTGCATGTTTTGTTTTGGAGTTATGTTTTGTAGTGTAATAATGTTCATTGTCATTTCTGTGTTATTAATATTTACTTAACTAATTGCTTCTTTGCTATCACTTTTCGTATCATATTTGTACATATCCTATTTGCTGATGTTGTTCTGTTGTTGTTGCTGTGGTTGTTCTTGTTATTGTTGTGTTTGTTGTTGTTGTATCTCTGTCTTATTCCCCTCTTGTTCCCGCAATTTCCCCCTCTGTCTTCCTTTTTTTCCCTCTTTATATCCCCTCCTGCTCCGGTCCGGCTGTGCCAAATAATAATAAAAATCCATTTACCCCGAAAGGGACAAGCGGTAGAAAATGGATGGATGGGGAATTTAACATAGTCAAATACAAATAAGGCAACAAGAGAAGTATCTCACACTTCTCTTTTGTAAATTAAATCTGTACAGAAAATATGGGCATCTACATCAACAATAATATTTTCTTGAGTAGTTGGACAGGACAAAAAAATAATAAAAAAATAGAGCACAATTTGTACTCAAGGCAATAATCATCAAAGTAATCATAACTCAAATTGAAAACATAACAAAATCACCATAAAACTATTATAACTACAATAATAATACTTTCAGTTGTCATATGCACAATTAAATGTGTTTTCAGCCTGGATTTGAACATTGCCAACGTTGAGGCCTGTCTCACATCTTCAGGAATACTATTCCAGAGTTTAGGAGCATAAAACTGAAACACAGCCTCAGCATGTTTGGTACTGACTCTTGGCTCCAGCAGGATCTTGTGATGATTCATATGTCTCTAACATGTCAGAGATGTGCTTTGGCACAAGACCATGAAATGACTTGTACACAAGCAGAGCTGTTTTAAGTATATTCTCTGAGCAACAGGAAGCCAGTGCCGTGACCTGAGAACTTGACTTATAAGGTCATATTTCCTAGGTTCTAGTCAGGACTCGAGCAGCAGCATTTTGGATGTACTGCAGCTGCTTTACAGCTCCTTTAGAGAGCCCAGTGAGAAGGCCATTACAGTAGTCTAACCTGCTGGTGACAAAGGCATGGATTAGTCTTTATAAATCTGATTTAGACATTATTCCTCTGATTTTGTGAGCTGCTGACTTAATCTGGCTGTTAATGTTTTTGTCCCAGAGAGCACAGACCTACACCATGCCCTATCTCTCACAGTGACGCATCGAACAAAGTTAGCGACCGTGGCTAAGCAATACGACTACACTGCATGACACAAAATTGTAACAGTGTTCGGGATCATCCCCAGAAATCAAATCCCTTTTTTCTTATCCCACTCCTTATAACTTTTTGAGCTATGTTTCTAACTAACTAACAAACTGACAGACAAACCCCAGCGAGTATATAACCTTTTGGTGCAGGTAATTAAAATCCTCGACATACATTTAGTGCAGTGACATGTAGTGAAGTTTACACCAGGTGAGATTGTGAGGCGTTTCTTCACCCTTTGACAAATACAGTGTCAAGAAATGTGTGCAAATCATCTTTATTCACATTGACGGTAAGCAGCTTTCTTTGCTTCCTATATCTTACTGTTAACAAAAATGTCATATTGTTCTATATATTATCCCATATTTAACATATTTAACCCTGCACTTGTAGGGGATCTACACTTTTTTCGGAATTTTGCCTATTGTTCACAATCATTACGGAAGACATGACAATGGATGTTTTTAATGTATTTGAAATATTAAATTATATACATATATATATATTTATATATATATATATATATATATATATATATATATATATATAAATATATAATAAATACACTTACAATTGAGCCTACGGGAGCCATTCAATACTGCCTATAAAGACCCTAAAAAAACATCCAAACCCCTCCATTAGTGTTTTGTATACATGATGTAAGTATATATGTAATGTAGAAACGGGCACATTTATAATAACATTTAATATTTACATTTATTGATAATTTTAAGCATACGCTGCACATTGATTTCAAAGACGCATCACAACGTTTGCTTTTTTAAATTTCTTCCTCACTGATTTCTGCTCACTGCAGACTTTATGAGAGCCAACAAATATAATAAAACATCACTTACTGTACAATGTCTGCTGTCATTAGGATACCGACTTCTGGGATGTTGATTTATTCCCAGTTAGATTAAAAATGTCTCAGAATCCTTGCAAAGAAACGGGGTGGCACTCTTTGTGTCTTTCTCGCCAGTTTCAGGTCTTAAATGGCTGTCAAAGTGTCCCAACTTGTCGATTTATATCCTCAGCCATTTACTTTTTAGGTGAAAGCCATGATTTATGATCTACAATAAACTTACAGGGAGCAAGGAAGCAAGGAAACAGCAGATCACTCGATGGTCACACGGTAGGCATCACGTCGCCACTATAAATAGTTGTCCCGCGTTAGCGCTTATAATAACAACATCACTAATACTTTGTTAATATTCAAGTCACAAAATGTATTGTTGGCGCTTTATGAGTGGTTATTTATCGGGTTGTATGGGCGGAATAGAGGACATCCCATTGGCTCTGCTGTAAGCAGACTTTTATTTACGTTTAATTAATATTTAAAATGTAATTAAAAAATCCAACCGTCGTCATGTCTTTCATAATGATTGTGAACGATAGGCAAAACTCCCAAAACATTGCAGTTCCCCTTTAAGAGTGTACTGATTTGACCTTTCCATCGTACAATTGTAGTCATTCAAACTCAATATGAATTTAAAATGAGAAACATTTAAAAATTATCACAGTTTGTTGGACAAACCTGGCATCAATCTAGCTTTGGTGAGTGTGGAGCTCTACATATGCCACTGCTGTGTCCCATCACCTTGACCCGCCAGTCAGAGTCACCAGGACCAGTGTGACCCAAATATCCTCCCATCTGCTGCCATAGTCGATGTTGTACACTGGAAAGCTTCCGCGAGCAAACCGTCTGTCGGTGATTGAACCTCATCCTCCATGGTAGCTGGCGACAGCTCTGCCCCCTTGATCACATGCGCACCTTCCCTCCAGACATCATTATTTATCACAATCTCCTAAAATACTTAGCTATGGCTGGAGGAGAAAAAGTGAAAAGGAAGCAGAAAGGGAAAGATGAAGGCATCGCCAGACAAGGCAGCGAGTGGAGAGATGTTATCGGATATCAAAAGATCTGGTCCGAGCTTGCAGACCTCTGTGAAAATCCTGGCAACCCGACTTGAAATCAGTCCAATCCATCTCTGGCTGCAAAGAAAATGCATCCAAAAAGGAGCCAAAGTCATTGAATGACTTCATAAGGTACTGGGTTGTTTGGCTTCCGTAAAAAGTGCGACATAAGTTGAGAAGTTAATGTACTTTGGTCAGCATTTTGGGGGGGAGGTGCTCAAACCAGAGAAAAAGGACATTTTATTAACTAGATGAAGCAATTCTTGAAAAAATTGCGTGTGAATGCTCCAATGCTAAAGTTCAACAAATATGCTGACAGAATGTAGTATGAATGTAAGAATAGTTAGAATTTCCAGGAAAATGGAATTTTGGTTTGGAACTTGGTAAAGTGTTAGTTTGAAAGTCCAGGATGAGTGCAATGTGTTGATGTTGGAATGGTTTGAATAGGTTGAACAATGTGGGAATTGTTCCCATTTCAATGGGAATTTCCTAGAAATTTGGGAATTTTGGGAAAAGAGTGATCTTTTTGAAATTATTAGGAGCATGAATGTCCTGAATGAGCTAAATTGGTTGGTGTTGGAAATGTTTAAATCGGTCAAGAGCTTTGAAGAATGTCCCAGTAATTTCAATGGGGGGGTTGGTAGTAGCGGGGGGTGTATATTGTAGCGTCCCGGAAGAGTTAGTGCTGTAAGGGGTTCTGGGTATTTGTTCTGTTGTGTTTATGTTGTGTTACGGTGCGGATATTCTCCCGAAATGTGTTTGTCATTCTTGTTTGGTGTGGGTTCACAGTGTGGCGCATATTTGTAACAGTGTTAAAGTTGTTTATACCGCCACCCTCAGTGTGATCTGTATGGCTGTTGCATAACGCCGTAGATATTGTGTGACTGGGATGGCATGCAAAGGCAGTGCCTTTAAGGTATTACTTCTCCCTACGTCCGTGTACACAGCAGCGTTTTTAAAAGTCATACATTTTACTGTTTGAAACCGATCATTTCCGATATTACATTTTAAAGCATTTATCAGCCAATAATATCAGCAGTCCGATATTATCGGATATCCCTAGTATTATGTATTTCCTAGAATTTTGGGAAAACCGGGAGTTTTTCCAGTTCAAAAAAACACTTAGTTTTTTGTCCTAATTAAGAGGAATGTTTTGACGGTGAAACGGTGGAAGTCAGTTGAAAAATGTGGGAGTAGTCGCCAGAAAAAAGGGTGGAAATAGGGCTTTGGAAAACCAGGAATCACGGAAAATCCTGGAATGTTTTTGAACTTGCAAAAAAGATGGTTTGAATTTCCAGGATGGTGGAATGTGTTGAAGCCAGAATGGTACGAATAGGTTGAAAAATGTGGAAATGGTGAAAGTTTGAAAAATAGCCAATTCATTTTCAATGGGAAAAAGGGTGGAAATAGGGCTTTGGAAAACCAGGAATCACGGAATATCCTGGAATGTTTTTGAACTTGCAAAAAGGATGGTTTGAATTTCCAGGATGGTGGAATGTGTTGAAGCCAGAATGGTATGAATAGGTTGAAAAATGTGGAAATGGTGAAAGTTTGAAAAATAGCCAATTCATTTTGAATGGGAAAACATGTTCCGGAAAACCTGGAATTCCTGGAAATCTGGGCATTTAGGGAATTTGTTGAGTGAAAGACTTAACAGTTTGAAGTTAGAACGGTTTGAATCGGATAAAAAATGTGGAAGGTAGAGCGCGCCACAATCTGGAGAAGAAGATTAATGAATTGAAGTTGAATAATAAATATATGCATTTTGGTGTAGAAGACCATTTGTGTGAATGCTTTGGAGCATTCACATAATTAATTGTCTATTATAATCAAAATTGACTGACAAAAGTACATAACCTACAAAATTCTGACAACACCCTCCGGGTACTCCGGCTTCCTCCCACCTCCTAAGACATGCACCTGGGGATAGGTTGATAAACAACATTAAATTGGCCCTAGTGTGTGAATGTGAGTGTGAATGTGTTGTCCTGTGTTGGCCCCGCGATGAGGTGGCGACTTGTCCAGGGTGTACCCCGCCTTCCGCCCGAATGCAGATGGGATAGGCTCTAGTGCCCACGCAACCCCGAGAGGGACAAGCGGTAGAAAATTGATGGATGAAGGGACAGTTGCCTACACACATTTGCCATCCAAGTCACTGCCGTTGTGTCTTTCGGCAAGATACTTTACCCACCTGCTCCCAGGGCCAACCATAATGGTTTAAATGTAATTTAAATAATGGGTTTCACTATGTAAATGTCATGATCCATGGTCCGGATCATGTTTTTGTTATGTGCTGTTAGTTTTGGACTCTTTTAGTTCCTGTTTGACACCTGAGTTTGTTTTAGTTACCATGGCGACTTATGATTTTCACCTGCCTCTGGTGTTCGGGACACGCACCTGTTTCCAATCAAGAGACGTTATTTAAGCCTGCCTTTGCCAGTCAGTCGTCCTGGCGTCATTATTGGTTTCATGCCACAGTTTCGTGTTTATTCTATGCCATAGTTAATGCTATTGGTTACATGCCACGGCTTCGTGTTTATTCTATGCCATAGTTAATGCTATTGGTTACATGCCACGGCTTCGTGTTTGTTCTATGCCATAGTTAATGCTATTGGTTTCATGCCACAGTTTCGTGTTTGTTCTATGACATAGTTAATGCTATTGGTTTCATGCCACAGTTTCGTGTTTGTTCTATGCCATAGTCAAAGCTATTGGTTTCATGCCACAGTTTCGTGTTTGTTCAATGCTATAGTAATTGCTATTGGGTTCATGCCACAGTTTCGTGTTTGTGTCATGCAATGCCATAGTTTATGCTATTGGTTTCATGCCACAGTTTTGTGTTTGTTCTATGCCATAGTTAATGCTATTGGTTTCATGCCACAGTTTTGTGTTTGTTCTATGCCATAGTCAATGCTATTGGTTTCATGCCACAGTTTCGTGTTTGTTCAATGCCATAGTTAATGCTATTGGGTTCATGCCACAGTTTCGTGTTTGTGTCATGCAATGCCATAGTTTATGCTAAGTGTTTACCTCATGCCTTGCCAAGTAAGTCTTGTTTGTTTCATGCCACAGTTTCGTGTTTGTTCCACGCCATAGTTTATGCTATTTGTTTACCTCATGCCCTGCCAAGCTTTCTTAAAATCAAATCATGTTCCTACCTGCAAGTCCTGTCCGGAGTCGTCCGTTTGCCTTCCTGGGAGAACGACCCCGCAGTAAGCAAAAACCCTGTCGTGACAGTAAAGCACTTTGAGTTACTAGAGAAAAGCGCTATATAAATATAATTCACTTCACTTCACTTGTTTGACTGTTTTCTGACAGAGTTGAAACATAAGCTGCATCACAACAGTGATGTGCTGTAAAGGTAAACGGGTGAGGCAGACCCTCACTTGAAACAATGAAGAATTAGAAAAGAAAATAACATAGAATAAATAATGTGTTCAATCATGTTCATCTTATGGAAAATTCACAAAATGTTCACATTTCTTGATCATATACAGGGGAGAAACCTGATTGCCACTAAGCTTTCCTGCCTGCTGAGTGGCAGGCTTTGTGTCCTGGGCATGACGTTAAAGTGCATCCAGCAGTGGAGGCTCCTCTATGAGGTCTTGGGGCACTAGGAGGTTAACCCCTTTACTGCTGTTACCCCAGGTGACCCTTGGCAAAGGCCTAGTACCTGACCGCCCCCTAGCCAGGGATACGGTGAAGACCTCAATGACGGAGCAGGCGGAAGACGGTAGATTTAAGAACCACCACAACGGCTGCGATGGCGGAAGAAGGCTGCAGTAGAAAAGGGTCCCCAGTCGTCTTGGACTCCATGCCACTGGACCCTGACCCGATTCTGTCAAGGATCGTGTGGTGACTGTCTGTGCACCAGTCTCCCCAAGTTAAACAAAGTCACGCACAGGCATCCTCCATAAAGGGATACACCCCTACCAGGAGGATCGTCATACTCTTTCGAGTGACCGCCGATGACGATGAGTGGGCGAGCACCTTTACCAGTTTAGTGTACTGCACCCAGTTTTGAGTACATCCCACGAATATATGGTAACAACAAAAACATGTGAGGCGTTGTGAGTAATTTCTCACTGATTTAGTACCCAAGCAAGCTAAGGAGTATCTTTGTGTCCTCAGCAGTCAGCACCGAGTGCCACCAACTATTTCTGTTTTTTAGTATTTCATTATATTTAATGTTTGCAGAAGCAATTTTAAGGTTTTATTTATTTATTTTTAACCAGGAAGCATTGGTGTTCATTCAGGATGTCTCTGTACATTGCTGCATTCATTCTAGTCCCATTATCCTGACTAGTCTCCCAGTCCCTACTGCTGAAAAACATCCCCAGATCATGATGCTGCCACCACCATGTTTCACTGTAGGGATGGTATTGGCCTGGTTTCCTCCAAACATGATGCCTGGCATTCACGTCAAAGAGTTCAATCGTTGTTTCATCAGAACAGAGAATTTTGTTTCCTCAGGTGCATTTTGGCAAACTATTTACTAAGAAAAGGCTTCCGTCTGGCCACTATACGATACAGGCATGATTGATGGATCAGTGCAGAGATGGTTGTTCTTTTGGAAAGTTCTCCTCTCTTCACAGAGGAATGCTGACAGAGTGACCATTGGGTTTTTGATCACCTCCTTGACTACAGAAGACTAAGATGAATGCAGTAATGTTCAGAGACATCCTGGATGAAAACCAATGCTTCTCATCAAATCTGAGCTTGAGAGGTGCTGCAAAGAGGAATGGGCTCGTGGCTTCGTATTCAAAAATACTTGGGGCTGGAATTGCTGCCAAAGGTGCATCAACAAAGTATTAAGCAAAGGCTGTGGGTACTTATGTACAAATGATTTGTTGAAGTTTTTTAATTGTTTTCATGATCTGTGGTCTAGATCATGTTTTGTTTGGTTATGTTCTGTTGGTTTTTGGACTCCATAGTTCCTGTTTTTTGTGCACTCTTGTTTGTTTTGATTTCCATGACTACTCATTAGTTTCACCTGCCTTATGCACGCACCTGTTCTAATCAAGAAACTATTATTTAAGCCTGTTTTTTCAGTTAGTCGTCCTGGCGACATTACTCTGTGTTTGCTCTGTCCATGCCATAGTTCTTGTTGATAGTTTCATGCTGCTCTTTTCAAGCCACAGTAAGGGTTGTTTGTTTTATGTTCATAGTTTATGCTAAGTATTAGCTTTTGTTCCCTGCGCCAAGTTCGTGCCTTCGCCTTGTGAGCGCTTTTTGTTTTGTACTTTGTTGAGTTATAGTCAAGATTAAATCATGTTTTTACCTTCTAGCCGTTTGTGTCACGGGAGAAAAAATCTCGCAGCAAGCTGCGTAAAAATCCACGTCCTGACAGTTGTAATACATTTGCAAATGAAAAACAAATACATTTTCACATTCTCATTATGGGGGTATTGTGTGTAGAATTATGAGAAAAAAAATAATTTATTCCATTTTGGAATAAGGCTATAACTCAGGGGTGTCAAACATACGGGCTAAGGGTCGCAAACAGGTTTTATCCGGGATGAGTTTGCTGAATAAAAAAATTAACCTGAAATTTTCGAATGAAAGAAACAGCTGTTCTAAATGTGTCCACTAGATGTCGCAATAGCAATTATTTGTATCTTTTTAGATGATGCTACATATGTACAAAATAAACCACATGATGTTAGTACATCAGTCGAGGAAACTTATCAAACTACATAAATAACATACTGTAATTAGATTTCGATATAATGTTTTTATATTAATGGATTGAAAATGAACACCAATGAGTTGACTGATGAACATTATCACATAATTTATTCAGAAAAAATAAATAACGACAAAGATGGAATACTATTAACCGCAACATGTAAGTGTAAAAAAACCCCACAACAACATTATGATTTGTACATTTTCAGAATGTGCTTGTTCTATTTTTAAACAAAGAAAACAATCTGAAGTTGTCTTTATTTTTAAGTTATTGTGCCGTGATTTTACTACTCCGGCCCACTTGGGAGTAGTATCAGCGGCACTAATGTGGTTAATTTTGAACGAAACAACACAGACAATTGGGTTTTGTAACAACGTCATTTGTGAGTTTTTTGTTTTGTTTTGTTTGTTCGTTTGTTTAGGAAAACTTCAAAAAGGTAACTTCATGTTGTCAGCAGAGCTAACGTTCTGGATCATTCAGCAGCAAACGACTACCGTCTGTCTGATGCCGCACGTCAGAAGAAACTTTGGCTGCAGTCTTTCGGGCTACATAAAGACGAGAGAGAGAGAGAGGGGAGGGGGCAGCGGGGGATTGTGAATGCAGCCAAGCAGGTGTGGAAATAACTGTCACAAGCACGCGAATAAATGCACTGTCAGACATCAAAACAGTGTAACAGAGAGTTTTTTTTTAGTTTTTTTTAAATATATAAAAAAGAAAAATGGCTCCAGCAGAAAGGGCACTTTTTCCATAGAGAGAGAAAGAGAGAGAGAGAGAGAGAGAGAGATCAGCCAATTTATTTTACATTTGGATCAATCCAGGGACCGGTGAACTGATGCAATCACATCTTTTTAATTTTTCTTAGATTTAAATTAGGCATTTTAAGGTGATTTATTGTGTGAATGCTACAAAGCATTCACACACATGGTTTTCTACACCAAAATGAATCTATTTATTAAACTTCTTCAACTTCTCCTTATTCTCCAGATTTTGGCACGCTCTACCTTCCACGTGTTTCACCCGATTCAAACCGTTCCAACGTCAAACCTTTCAGCCTGTTCGGGAATCGCGGGCTTTCCCTTGACAAATTCCAAAAATTCCTAGATTTCCCAGAGTTCAAGGTTTTCCGGGACATTTTTCCCCCATTCAAAATGAATTGGCCATTTTTCAAACTTCCACCATTTTCACATTTTTTTAACCTATTCATACCACTCCACCATCTTGGAAATTCAAACTTTTTTTCAATGTTTAAAAAAATTCCATGATTTTCCAGAATTCCTGGTTTTCCAAAGCCCTATTTCCACCCTTTTTTCTGATGACTACGCCTTACACATTTTCAACGCATTTCAACCCTTCGACTGTCAAAAACATTCCTCTTAACCCTCTTGTTGTCCTCGGGTCATTTTGACCCGCCACTGTGTTAAAAACCCAAAATAAATCCCCTAAACAATATTTTTTTAACTTGAAATGTTATGACTTTTCCAAGGTTGGCACCAACAGTAGAACAAGTGAAATGTTGCTTTTATTCACATTTCCATGTAAACTGTACAAAAAAAATATACAAAGGTGGTCTGCGGGTCAAAATGACCCGTGAGTCACAAGGTGTTGAAATCAAAGTCACAGAGTTATTTATATATCACAGAATGTTACAATGTTTTAGTTGTTGTAGTCCATCAGTAGCAGAGCTCTTTTTCTGTGGATTTCCAGGGATTATAAAGGTGCTGCAGATCACAGGGCCCCGAATTATGTCTGTGCTGAAGCCATGAGTGTGCGTTTTACTGCTGAAGAGGCTCTAGAGCTGATTTTTTCAGATGTCCAGCAAGACAACTCTGATTCAGAAGAGGAAGTGGAGGATGTATCAGAAGAAGAAGATGGGGAGGAATACAATCCAGAGCATGATGAATCATCTTCAGAAGAAGAAAACCCTGAAGCTGAAAGAGAGACTTTCCTTTCAAAAAATGGCAAAATAACATGGTCCTCAGCAGCATATGACCATCAAGGCAGGCATGTAGAACAAAACATCATAAAGATGACCCCAGGACCCACAAGGTATGCCGTTTCTCATGCCCATGACATTGTCTCTACATTCTACCTGTTTATCACACCAGCAATTGAAAAAATTATCCTGGAGATGACAAATTTGGAGGGTTTTCGCAAATATGGAGACAGCTGGAAAAAGATGGATGAGACTGACCTGCAGGCTTACTTAGGGCTGCTAATCTTAGCCGGTGTATACAGGTCCCGAGGTGAGGCTGCAACTAGTCTATGGGATGCAGAGAGTGGAAGGCCAATTTTCCGAGTCATAATGCCACTCAAACTCTTTCACACCTACTCAAAACTGATACGATTTGATGACCGTGAGTCAAGACCAACAAGACGTGTGACAGACAAACTTGCAGCCATAAGAGAGGTCTGGGACAATGTAGTTCTTCTGAGCACACTGCACACAGATGGTGACGTTAGCGATCGTGAGGACAGGAAGCCAGTCATCATCCGAGACTACAACCGCAACAAGGGAGGTGTGGACAACCTAGATAAGGTGATTGGAACATACAGCTGCAGAAGGATGACTGCCCGCTGGCCCCTGGTCATCTTCCACAACATCATTGATGTTTCCTCCTACAATGCCTTTGTAATTTAGAGAGAGATCAACCCGACCTGGATGTCTCGTAAGCAGAACAAGAGGAGGGTGTTCCTGGAGAAGCTGGGAAAGGCACTTAAAATTCCACTCATTGAAAGAAGGAAGCATGACCCTCGCACAGAAGCCTCAGCAGCAGTTGTAAAAGCTATTCAGAGTGCAGGAGCTCCTGATCAACCTGAGGATCCGGCTACCACAGCCACTTCCCCAGCTTGGGCAAGTAAGAGGAAGAGAGTTCTGCCCTCAAAAGAAGGACTGTAAAACACATACTGTGTGCTGCAGGTGTAAGAAATATATCTGCAAAGGCTGCGCACTTGCCTACTGCCCAACATGTGCCAATTAGGGTTAGTTAATTAGTTGAATGGGTTATGTTATTTTTCATATTTTTGTATTGTACATTGTCTTCAATTGTTCACTGGAGAAAGAAAAGAAAGAAACTGAGTCATTGGGATGAATAAAAATGCATTCAAAACGCACATTTTTTTGCTTTTCTTAAGCTATAGAAATGAAGTGAAGAGGGAAAACTCAGTTATTCACACATTTTGTGGTGAATGACAAGTTGTTTCTTCAAGCAAGATGACATTTGGTGTTTAAATTCAATTAAGCTGCTTATATTAGGGGTTTAGTGAAAACGGGTCATTTTGACCCGGAGGACACTGGGTGTATGCAGGAAATGAGGACAACACAAGGGTTAATCAGGACAAAAAACAAAGTTGTTTTTTTGAACTGGAAAAATTCCCGGTTTTCCCGAAATTCCAGGAATTCCAGAATACAATTTCTCAATTCAACATGTTACTACTTCAACATTTCTCGACCGATTAAAAAAATTCCAACACTAACCATTTCAATTCATTCAGACCCATCCATCCATTTTCTACCACTTGTCCATTTCAGGGTCGCAGGGGGTCGCTGGAGCCTATCTCAGCCATTCAAGTTTTTTTACCATTTTCAAAAAATTCCAACATTTTTTACGAAATTCCCCAATTTTTGGGAAATTCCCATTGAAATCAATGGGACATTCTTCAAAGTTCCACAACTCCAACATTTTTCATCTGATTCCAACTGTTCCAGCTTCAAAATATTCAGCCTGTTTGGGAATTGTGTGCTCTACTTCAGCATTTCTAAAAAAAAATCAGGATTTCAGTTCAACTTCAGCATTGAAGCTTTCACACACAATTCCTTCAGGAATTGCCTCATCTAGTTATTATTATTATTTTATTATATGCTTTATTATTGTATTATTATTCTCTTTTCCAACGATGTGCCATCCAGGAATACATTTAAAAGTAACAATATTGTAAATAAATTGGACACAGTTAGAAATATTTCAACATTAAAAAGACAATGAATGTTTATACAAACATAAGGTTTTTCTTCTCTGGGGGTAAGGCATCAGGAAGAATCCAATTAAAACAGAGTTAAGTCTTTAAAGCTTGACTTGCAATGTCCTCATTAAACATCATCATGTTGACACAATCCAATCTAAATGAAGAGCATGCCATTACAGCTGCAGAAAAAAAAAAGCATTTAAAACACTCCCGTTCCCTCCAAAGCGGGGGTCTTGTAGGATAACCCATGGCTATGTGCGCAAAAGTACAAATGCACCCCTGAATGGTCCAGTCTTCATTAACATGCTTGTTTTATATTAATTGGCCACGCATATTGCTGAGTTAATGGCTGCTGGGTTTATTTTCAACACATTATTTTTCATATACAGGCTTCATACTGTGCCAAAAAAGGTAAGCGGTTATGTAAGGGGTGTCAAACATTTTTTTATTGAGGGCCAAGTCCCAATTATGACTGCCCTCAGAGGGCCACATGTAGCAGTAAATATCCATCCATCCATTTTCTACCGCTTGTTCCTTTTTGAGGTCGCGGGGGAGTGCTGGAGCCTATCTCAGCTGCATTCGGGCGGAAGGCGGGGTACACCCTGGACAAGTCGCCACCTCATCACAGGGCCAACACAGATAGACAGACAACACTCACACTCACATTCACACACTAGGGCCAATTTAGTGTTGATATAAATATAAACATATACCGTATTTTTCGGACTATAAGTCGCTCTGGAGTATAAGTTGCACCCGCCGAAAATGCATAATAAAGAAAGAAAAAAACATATAAGTCGCACTGGAGTATATGTCGCATTGTTTGGGGAAATGCATTTGATAAAACCCAACACCAAGAATAGACATTTGAAAGGCAATTTAAAATAAATAAAGAATAGTGAACAACAGGCCGAATAAGTGTACGTTATATGAGGCATAAATAACCAACTGGGAACGTGCCTGGTATGTTAACGTAACATATTATGGTAAGAGTCATTCAAATAACTATAACATATAGACAGAGGTGGGTAGAGTAGCCAGAAATTGTATTCAAGTAAGAGTACTGTTACTTTAGAGATTTATTACTCAAGTAAAAGTAAGGAGTAGTCACCCAAATATTTACTTGAGTAAAAGTAAAAAGTATGTTGTGAAAAAACTACTCAAGTACTGAGTAACTGATGAGTAACATGTTCGTTTAATGATGACGGCAACAAATAATGCACAAAAACATAAAAATAGCAATGAGCAAATTCAGCGCCAGGAATATCTCTTAAGCAACTAAAACAATAATATATATTCAATAATATTACATTAAAATAAAAAACATTAAGGCAAATTGAGCCACAAAAGTTAAAGTTAAAAGTTAAAGTACCAATGATTGTCACACACACACTAGGTGTGGCGAAATTATTCTCTGCATTTGACCCATCACCCTTGATCACCCCCTGGGAGGTGAGGGGAGCAGTGGGCAGCAGCGGTGGCTGCGCCCGGGAATCATTTTGGTGATTTAACCCCCAATTCCAACCCTTGATGCTGAGTGCCAAGCAGGGAGGTAATGGGTCCCATTTTTATAGTCTTTGGTATGACTCGGCCGGGATTTGAACTCCCTACCTACCGATCTCAGGACGGACACTCTAACCACTAGGCCACTGAGTAGGTGACAATGACTTAACAGCACCATAGGCTCAGTAGGCATTGATTGATTGATTGATTGAAACTTGTATTAGTAGATTGCACAGTACAGTACATATTCCGTACAATTGACCACTAAATGGTAACACCCCAATAAGTTTTTCAACATTGATCAATTACTTAATAAATGACCAAGTCGAGGTGATCTACCTCATGTATACATATACATACACAAACATATCATATATATATATATATATATATATATATATATATATATATATATATATATATATATATATATATATATAATTAATATGTATTTATTTTGCCGTTTTTGTTCACATGTTAAAGGTGTTTTAATGAATATACAAGCATGTTTAACATATAAATTCCTTTCTTTCATGAAGACAAGAATATACGTTGGTGTATTACCTGATTCTGATGACTTGCATTGATTGGAATCAGACAGTAGTGATGATAACGTCCACGTTTTCAAATGGAGGAGAAAAAAAGTTCCTCCTTTCTATCTAATACCACATGAAAGTGGTTGGTTTTTGCCATCTTATTTGTCCAACTTCCATATTCGTTTGTATACACTTTACAAGAAATACATTGGCGGCAAACTCCGTAGCTTACTAGCTTGTTTGCGCTGGCTTTCGGAGACTCTTATTTTGTTAGCGCATGGGCAATGGAGCGGCACTTTTATTGTGAAGACAGGAACTGTACGGTTAGTCTTTAGGCTTTTGAGAGAGGTACGGTTGAAATAAAAATATGTCTTTTTTCCTTCACACTTTTGATTGATTGATTGAAACTTTTATTAGTAGATTGCACAGTACAGTACATATTCCGTACAATGGACCACTAAATGGTAACACCCAAATAGGTTTTTCAACTTGTTTAAGTCGGGGTCCACGTGTGACGGTCATGTGACCGCCTGGCTCTGTTTCATTGGTCCAACGTCACCAGTGACTGCATCTGATTGGATGAAACGCAGGCATTCATTTAAGTCCCATCTTAAAACTCATTTGTATACTCTAGCCTTTAAATAGCCCCCCTGTTAGACCAGTTGATCTGCCGTTTCTTTTCTTTTCTCCTCTACTCCCCTTTTCCTTGTGGAGGGGGGGGGGGGGGGGGGGCACAGGTCCGGTGGCCATGGATGAAGTGCTGGCTGTCCAGAGTCGGGACCCGGGGTGGACCGCTCGCCTGTGCATCGGCTGGGAACATCTCTGCGCTGCTGACCCGTCTCCGCTCGGGATGGTGTCCTGCTGGCCCCATTATGGACTGGACTCTTACTATTATGTTGGATCCACTATGGACTGGACTCTCACAATATTATGTCAGACCCACTCGACATCCATTGCTTTCAGTCTCCCCTAGAGGGGGGGGGGGGTTACCCACATATGCGGTCCTCTCCAAGGTTTCTCATAGTCATTCACATCGACGTCCCACTGGGGTGAGTTTTTCCTTGCCCTTATGTGGGCTTTGTACCGAGGATGTCGTTGTGGCTTGTGCAGCCCTTTGAGACACTTGTGATTTAGGGCTATATAAATAAACATTGATTGATTGATTGATTGATGCATAGATCCTACTTTGAAGGTCTGTCTGACAAACCAAAACAAGCAAAGCGTGCATTAACAGATCGATAAAAATCAGTAGCGAGTAGCGAGCTGAATGTAGATAAATGGAGCGGAGTAAAGTAGAGTTTGTTCTCTATAAATATACTCAAGTAAAAGTAAAAGTATGTTGCATTAAAACTACTCTTAGAAGTACAATTTATCCCAAAAGTTACTCAAGTAGATGTAACGGAGTAAATGTAGCGCGTTACTACCCACCTCTGCATATTGAACATGCTATACGTTTACCAAACAATCTGTCACTCCTAATTGCTAAATCCCATGAAATCTTATACGTCTAGTCTCTTACGTGAATGAGCTAAATAATATTATTTGATATTTTACGGTAATGTGTTAATAATTTCACACATAAGTTGTTCCTGAGTAAAAGTCGCACCCCCGACCAAACTATGAAAAAAACTGCGACTTATAGTCCGAGAAATACGGTAGTAGCCTTGTTACACAATTTGCAAAGACAACTGTCTTGACGCGAACACAAAGGAAGAGTGAGACGTTGGAGCAGACGGAAGCCGAGAGGGGAAAGTGACTTTGACGCTATAAATGTGGAACTTGGAGCCAAGCTGTTTCGACATAAATGGAGCGCTTAACCAAATAAACCGGAAAAAAAATGTAACCCGACCAGCTGGACCAAACGCACACATGTACATCGAGTGAGTCACTTCAACATTTAGGCAATATGGTTGTTAAAGGGGAATTGCACTTTTTTTTGGGGGGGGGGGGGATTTTGCCTATCATGGTATAGGGGTTAGTGCATGTGCCTCACGGTACGAAGGTCCTGAGTTCAATCCTGGGCTCGGGATCTTTCTGTGTGGAGTTTGCATGTTCTCTCCGTGACTGCGTGGGTTCCCTCTGGGTACTCCGGCTTCCTCCCACCTCCAAAGACATGCACCTGGGGATAGGTTGATTGGCAACACTAAATTGTCCCTAGTGTGTGAATGTGAGTGTGAATGTTGTCTGTCTATCTGTGTTGGCCCTGCGATGAGGTGGCTACTTGTCCAGGGTGTACCCCGCCTCCCGCCCGAATGCAGCTGAGATAGGCTCCAGCACCCCCGCCACCCCAAAAGGGACAAGCGGTAGAAAATGGATGGATGGATAATAGCCTTGTTACACAATTTGCAAAGACAACTGTCTAGACGCGAACACGAAGGAAGAGTGAGACGTTGGAGCAGACGGAAGCCGAGAGGAGAAAGTGACTTTGACGCTATAAATGTGGAACTTGGAGCCAAGCTGTTTCGACATAAATGGAGCGCTTACCCAAATAAACAGGAAAAAAACATCACCTGACCAGCTGGGACAAACGCACACATGTACATCGAGTGAGTCACACTTTGCACAAATTGCACATTTGTTGTGCCTATCGTAGCACAGGGGTTAGTGCATGAGCCTCACAATATGAAGGTCCTGAGTTAAATCCCGGGCTCGGGATCTTTCTGTGTGGAGTTTGCATGTTCTCCATGTGACTGCGTGGGTTCCCTCCGGGTACTCCGGCTTCCTCCCACCTCCAAAGACATGCACCTGGGGATAGGTTGATTGGCGACACTAAATTGGTGAGTGTGAATGTTGTCTGTCTGTCTGAGTTGGCCCTGCGATGAGGTGGCGACTTGTCCAGGGTGTACACCGCCTTCCGCCCGAATGCAGCTAAGATAGGTTCCCCCGCCACCCCGAAAGGGACAAGCGGTAGAAAATGTATGGATGGATTAACTGTTTTTGAATATTATATTGTTTACAGATTAATGGATAACTTGTTTTGAAATTGTAAGTCAAACATATATTTATATCCCCTCGACAAAATGCTTGGAACATCAGAAAAGATTAAAGTGTAGAACATATGCAATTGCATGTGTAACATGTTTCTGTCCAAATGGATTAAAAAAATAAGCCAGAAAGTGTTTTTTTTAATTTATTACCAGCCTTTGGCAGGCCATATAAATGAACTGGTGGGCTTCATAAAATGACATTGTGGAACTAAAAAATGACATGGTGAGCCACTTAAAATGATTTAGCAAGTCACCTTAAAAAAAGTTGCTGGCCACATAAATGATGTGACGTACCACATAAAATAATGCAGCGGGTCACTATAAAATGATGTGGCGAGCCCCTTTGAATTATGTGGCGTGCCACTTTAAAATTATGAGACGGGTCGCTTTAAGATGGGGTGACGATCCATAGAAAAATTAAGGGCCACAATTAAAATTAAGTGCTGGGCCATGTTAAAATAAAGTGGCGGGCTACTTTCAAATAAAGCACATTTGGTCCCCAGGCCTTGAGTTTGACACCTGTGAGTTAGATGATTCATTCTCAAGTGTTGTTGCAATGACATTTACTATTCCCTACTGGTTGTCTAATCGCAAAGTGTGTGTCCTTTAACAGTCTGGGGGAGGGAATCATGCCTTTGATAGATGACATTGTGGCTTTGTGGCCCGAATAAGCGGCCACATTTCAATTTTGTACCTACGTTTTTGAAGGATTGTCCATCTGGTCTACTTGAAGGCACTGATCCATCCTTGTCCTGGTACTCTGCTTCACATCAAGCCCAAATGTCACTTTAACTTTGGGCCAGCACGTGTCACTTCAGACTTCCAAGATCTTATTCTCCTGTCACAGTGGGCAGGTGTGTGTGTGTGTTTGTGTGTGTGTGTGTGTGTGTGTGTGTGTGTGTGTGTGTGTGTGTGTGTGTGTGTGTGTGTGTGTGTGTGTGTGTGTGTGTGTTGTGTGTGTGTGTGTGTGTTTGTGTTTTTCTACCCTTCTTGAGACATCAACAAGGGAAAGTACCTTCCATATGAGGACCGGTGAACAAGTTAGGACATAAATCATGGTCCCAATACGGAAAACCATTGCATCTAATGTCTCATTTGCACCCCTGGTGGTGAAAGCTATCAAAATGAAAGTGGTCCCAAAAAGGAGGGATTTTTCAAATTGACAGTGTGTCGCTTTTAAAAGTGCGCCCCCTCTGGTGAACATATGAAATAACAAGTGTGTATAAATTTGAAGTGCTCCCCTTCTGGTCAACATATGTAATAACAAGTTAAATTAATGAAATAAATATGTATATAGAGACATACTCTAATAACTTGAAGCAAATAATGAAGACTAAAAACCAATTACAAACAAAAAATCCCCCCAAAAATAAAAAATAAAATAAAAGTAGTCTTTTTTTCACAATGTGTCGACTTTTTTCTTATAAAATTGGGAACAATTTCTCATATTATTTCTGTGTCTGTAACATTGCAATATTTTTTTGTAAAATTATCAGTTTTTTATGTAAGATTATTAGTTTTGAATGCAAAATGGCAACATTTGTCATATACAATTATGCCTTGCATCACAATATTGCCAATTTTTTTTGTTGTTCTTGTAAAATTGTGACAATTTTGGAGTAAAGTTATAATTTTTGTCATAATTTTGCCAAGTAAAATTCCGATGATTATTATTATAAAATTGCCAACATTTTAAGCTTTTCTTGTAAAATTGCGACTGTTATTGAGTAAAATTCCAAATTTTATCATAACATTGCACAAATGTTCAGTTTAAAATTTTGACTTCCGTCGAGTAAAATTACGACTATTATTATAATACTGCCAAAATTCTAAATTTTTCTTGTGAAATTGTGACATTTTTCTTGTGAAATTCCAACTATTTTTTCACAACAAGCTTTTTTATATTTGCATAGTATGTACTGTTTATATGATTAATGTCGTAAATACAAATCTTTATATATCTAGAAAGGGTGATCCTAAAGAGGTAGGCATTTTTCGGAGGTCTCAAGAAGGTACAAATGCAAGAATGTGTGTGTGTGTGTGTGTGTGTGTGTGTGTGTGTGTGTGTGTGTGTGTGTGTGTGTGTGTGTGTGTGTGTGTGTGTGTGTGTGTGTGTGTGTGTGTGTGTGTTCTTGTATGTCTACTCTTCTTGAAACATCAACAAGGAAAAGTACCTTACCTATGAGCAGGCCCGGCCCTAACCAATCTGGCGCCCTAGGCAAAATTTTAGGTGGCGCCCCCCCACATCGGCATTGAAGTGTATATACTCAGAAGAAACCGAATAGCTTTGTCTTTGACCTTTTTTTTTACTTACAACTACACCTAATATATAAAGGGGTGGAAAAGTGACTATTACCTGCAGGGCAAACATTAGCTAACCAGAAGGCAATAACAATATAAACAAAAAACACCTGCTTAAAAGATCTAATAGAAATGTCCCTGAGGAATGTAAGGTGGGAGTACTGTAATTACCTAACGTTACATTATTATTTTCCATAACAATTTAGCCCCCTCCACAATATTAACCCGACGTTAAAACAGAACTAGCTATTTATTGATTAGCAATTGCCGAATCATGTAACATTAGCTTAATGCTAAAAAGCCAGGTTACTATCACATTCTGTAACAGACAAATAATTTAATGTAGGCTAACGTTACCTACCTGCTACCTCTGTCTTTTCTCGTTTCTCCTTCTCTTCTTTTCTCTTTTTTCTTCCCTGGGCACCTGACAGTTTTGGCCGTTTTGACATGTTGTGTTGATTTTTTGATGTGGTGACGTCCAAAAAGAGTCATGATACGGAAAGGGAGGGGCCGCACCGTGCGGGGTTGGGGTGGGGGGGGGGGGGGGGGCGTAATGTTGTAACAAATAATATTTCTATTAAATAGGCTTTACTTTGCATTTTAATGCTGATGGACGGCGCCCTTAGCATTTGCCTATACGGCCTATGCCACGGGCCGGCCCTGCCTATGAGGACCGGTGAACAAGTTAGGACCGAAATTATTGTCCCAATAGGGTAAATAAAATATTCCTCAAAAAATAAATTAATGAAAAGCAGTCTTTTTCTCACAATGTGTCGCCTTTTTTCTTATGAAATTGGGAACACTTTCTCATATTCTTTCTGTTTCTGTTATGTTGCAATATTTTCTCGTGAAATTATTATTTTTTTTAATGTAAGATTATTACTTTTTAATGCAAAATGGTGACATTTGTCATATAAAATTCTGCTTTTTATCACAATATTGCAGATTTTTTTTGTTGTTCTTGTAAAATAGTGACATTTTTGGAGTAAAATTAATACTTTTGTCATAATTTTGCCATTCCGATTATTATTTTAATATTGCCAAAAATTGCTTAAGTTTTCTTATACAATTGTGACTTTTGTCGGGTCAAATTACGACTCTTTTCATAAAATTGCCAACATTTTAAGCTTTTCTTGTAAAATTACGACTGCTTTTGAGTAAAATTCCAACTTTTATCCTAATATTGCACAAATGTTCAGTTTTCCTTGTAAAATTACGACTTTCATTATAATACTGCCAAAATTCTAAGTTTTTCTTGTGAAATTGTGACCTTTTTCTTGTGAAATTCAAACAATTTTTTTCACAACAAGCTTTTGTATATTTGCATAGTATGTATATATTATCAGTGTTGTAAATACAAATCTTTATACACCTAGAAAGGGTGGTCCTAAAGAGGTAGGCATTTTTTGGAGGTCTCAAGAAGGTAACAAATACAAGAATGTGTGTTTGTGTGTGTGCATGTGTGTGTGTGTGTGTGTATCCTCTCCAAACATCCTAACAATGTATCGCTTGAAATACATTGTTATGTGCTAGTGTGCTATTATGAAAGGCTGCAGACACCTGCCCCCAAATAATATGAAACTTACCATGTGCAGGTCTACATAGGAGATCGTGTTCTACAATGTAGAAGATATAATTCGAAAAAGACCATCATCCAAAAAAAGCCTTTGGCAGCTTGATGAATCATCTTGCGAGTTAATAAAAATAAAGTGGAGAAAATATGGCATCCAAACATATGCTCAGGCTCTCAATGGATGTTCCCAGTCGCCACTCAGTGTGCCCTTAAATACACACTTTGAGCCCCCCCATGTGCCAAACTCAATCTGTGCGGCATATTGCGACATATGGTAGTGTGTTTTTTTTTTTTACGATGACTGTCCAGTTGCAACCACCACCAGCCAATATCGGACGGTTTAGAAGCGAGGATGCGCCATCTGTCCAAAAAAAGATCACTCCTGCAGCTGCACTGTTGTATCAAACTGAACATACTGCACACAAAAGATGAAAGACGGCAAACTGACATGCACTTGAATAGCGTACATCTTAAAGAAAAATTATTGCTGAAAACTGTTTTGCTTGTGCTCTGGATGAAGACAAATGATTTTGAATGAGTTCACAGTACAAAGTTACACAATTGGGAATTATACTACAATTTTCAGAAAAAAAAAATTGTCATAGGGTTGCACACAACTAATGTTTTTGAAAGAAGAATCTAGTTAGTTATACAGACAAAAGGGAATGGTTTTCCTGAGATTAAAGGCATCACCTTTTCTCCTCCAAACATATTGCAGGGTATTGTGGCCAAACAGCTCAATTTTTGTTTCATCTAACCACAGAACTTTCCTCCAGAAGGTCTTATGTCAGATGAAACAAAAATATCTACCTATGCATGCACTGTAAAATGTTGGTTTCGCTACTCAGCTGTTGGGTTTAAACCAGGGGTCTCAAACTCAATTTACCTGGGGGCCACTGGATGCAGAAACTGGGTGAGGCTGGGCCGCAAGAAAAGATTTCTTAAAAAAAATCTAACATGCACTTTTTAATGAATTCACCTTCTTTGAATGGCTTTCCCGCCCTAGCAACCATCTCACTCACCATGTAGCTAGCTTTGACTGCTGCACCGCTCTTTTCGCTTGCTTTCTTGACGAAGTCTTGTTGCCTCAGTAGACCGGTTTTAAAATTTGCAACCCAGTTCACTCTCTCATCTCCCTGGTATTTTGCATACTCCTCAGCAAGTCCAGTTGTACAATGATGTTTCAAATTGTATTCCTTGTACACCGCAACTTTCTCTGTATCAACTACAGAAAAGAGGTATAAGGATGATTCATAAAGTAGATTACTTAGAACACACTAACATATTATTTAATAATTCGGGTTTATTGAAATTACATGAGCTAGTAAAGTTACAGACATTATGTGTCATGTTTAATGCTAAAAGTAAAACATTACCAGCAAATTTACAAAAAATGTTTGTCATCACTTCTGAGAATGAAGAGCATTTCCAACATCATTATTCAAGGACCACTTTAAAACAAATGTGCATATCTGTGGTGGGGGTTAAACAATGGAATTCTCTTTACAACGAGATAAAAGATTGTAAAAATATATTCCAATTGAAAAATATATAAAGACAGAACAATAAGATCATATGGACAGCCATAAGTGTTTACATTTTGCTTTATATTTATTATTTTACTAATTTTTTGCCTGGTTTATTTGTTTTGTATCATCCCGTGAGGTGTATATTACGTTTGTACATTATGAAGGTTTGCACTTCTTGTGTTTTTTTGTGTGTTTTTTTTGTTTGTTTTCGTTATATTTATATATAATTGTAGAAAGGGGCAGGAAAATATAAGATTTTTCTTTTTCCTGCTCCTTCTCAGGCATTGGTGTGTACAGGGCCGGCCCGTGGCATAGGCCGTATAGGCAAATGCTAAGGGCGCCGTCCATCAGGGGGCGCCACGCCAGTGCCACAAATGTTGGAGAAAAAAAAAAAGAAAAAAAAAGTTGGTATTATTATTTCTAAATACAAAAAATAATCCCACGTTAATTAAAATGCAAAGTAAAGCCTATTTAATAGAAATATTATTTGTTACAACATTACACCCCCCTCCCCCCCTCCCTCTCCCCCCTCACGGTGCGCCCCCTCCCTTCCCGTATCATGACTCTTTTTGGACGTCACCACATCAAAAAATCAACACAAGATGTCAAAACGGCCAAAACTGTCAGGTGCCCAGGGAAGAAAAAAGAGAAAAGAAGAGGAGTAGAAATGAGAAAAGACAGAGTTAGCAGGTAGGTAACGTTAGCCTACATGAAATTATTTGTCTGTTACAGAATGTGATAGTAACCTGGCTTTTTAGCATTAAGCTAATGTTACATGATCCGGCAATTGCTAATCAATAAATAGCTAGTTCTGTTTTAACGTCGGGTTAATATTGTGGAGAGGGCTAAATTGTTATGGAAAATAATAATGTAACGTTAGGTAATTACAGTACTCACCTTACATTCCTCAGGGACATTTGTATTAGATCTTTTAAGCAGGTGTTTTTTGTTTACATTGTTATTGCCTTCTGGTTAGCTAATGTTTGCCCTGCAGGTAATAGTCACTTGTCCACACCTTTATATATTAGGTATAGTTGTAAGTAAAAAAAAAAAGGTCAAAGACAAAGCTATTCGGTTTCTTGTGAGTATATACACTTCACTGCCGATGTGGGGGGGCGCCACCTAAAATCTTGCCTAGGGCGCCAGATTGGTTAGGGCCGGGCCTGGGTGTGTAAATGTATAATTGAATAATTGAGGTATAATTGTCTATCGATCAAAGATGCACATCAATGAAGGAGATAAATAAAAATGAAATGAAATGAAATAAGACACGTCGGGGTGCCCCTGTGCTCAACAAAGAAAATATTGCATCAGAAATCGTCTCTGTCTGGAGCCAGCGACTCTCTGTCAGAGTATCAGCGCTGGGGTCCAGTGCACCACAGTTGTGTATTGTCGCTCGGTCCTTCGGCGGAGTGCTTGGGAAGCTACCGGACCGCTCGTCTTCCCCGCCCGGACTATTTACAACGGGGGCGGGAGCGAGCAGGCGGGCGAGCGACGGAGGCAGGGAGGGAGGGAGGAAGAGCGTGTGCGGGTGTCGTGGAAAAGCGGCAAAATGTTTCTCTGCTTGCATCACACAAGTGACGTCAATGCATACTTGCCAACCTTGAGACCTCCGATTTCGGGAGATGGGGGGGAGTAGCGGGGGTGTTTTTGTAGCCCGGAAGTGTTAGGGCTGCAAAGGATTCTGGGTATTTGTTCTGTTGTGTTTATGTTGTGTTTAGGTGCGAATGTTCTCCCGAAATGCGTTTGTCATTCTTGTTTGGTGTGGGTTCACAGTGTGGCGCATATTTGTAACAGTGTTAAAAGATAAATAAAATAAAATATGAACGCCCACAGTGTGACATGTATGGCTGTTCGTCAAGTATGTCTTGCAATAACTTTTGTGTGTCTGCAGCAGCCTCATTCAACATGTGTTTGGGCCGGCACACTGCTTGAATGGAGGAAAAGATGATGCGGTGACAGTTTCTAGAGGACACTAAAGGCAGTGCCATCACGGCATGCCCTCGATATAATCGAGAGCCGTATACCACACCGTGATTGGTAGATTCCTTTTGCACACAACGCTGTCAAGTGCCATTCATTTAAAACTCGCAGGCCGCACAAACATTAAACGTTCATATGAAGGTGGGGGCCGCAAAATAACGTAAACTAAGTACAAAACCAGTGAAGTTAACGCGTTGTGTAAATCGTAAATAAAAACAGAATACAATGATTTGCAAATTATTTTCAACTTACATTCAATTGAATGGACTGCAAAGACAAGATATTTAATGTTCGAACTGTGAAACATATTTTTCTTTTTTGCAAATAATCATTAACTTAGAAATTGCAACACATTGCAAAACAAATGGCACAGGGGCATTTTTACCACTGTGTTACATGGCCTTTCCTTTAAACAACACTCAGTAAACGTTTGGGAACTGAGGACACCAATTTTGAAGCCTTTCAGGTGGAATTCTTTCCCATTCTTGCTTGATGTACAGCTTAAGTTGTTTTACAGTCCGGGGTCTCCATTATCGTATTTTATGCTTCATAATGTGCCACACATTTTCAAAGGGAGACAGGTCTGGACTACAGGCAGGCCAGTCTATTACCCACACTCTTTTACTACAAAGCCACGCTGTTGTAACATGTGGCTTGGCATTGTCTTGCTGAAATAAGCAGGGGCGTCCATGATAACGTTGCTTGGATGGCAACATATGTTGCTCCAAAATCTGTATGTACCTTTCACAATTAATGGTGCTTTCACAGATGTGTAAGTTACCCATGCCTTGAGCACTAATACACCCCCATACCATCACAGATGCTGGCTTTTGAACTTTTGCGCCTTTATGGAATCGTACTTTTCCTCTTTGGTCCAGAGAACATGACAACCACAGTTTCCAAAAACAATTTGAAATGTGGACTCGTCAGACCACAGAAAACTTTTCCACTTTGCATCAGTCCATCTTAGATGAGCTCCGGCCCAGCAAAGCCGGCAGCGTTTCTGGGTGTTGTTGATAAATAGCTTTCGCTTTGCATAGGAGAGTTTTAACTTGCACTTACAGATTTAGCGACAAACTGTAGTTACTGACAGTGGTTTTCTGAAGTGTTCCTGAGCCCATGTGGTGATATCCTTTACACACTGATGTCGCTTTTTGATGCAGTACCACCTGAGGGATCGAAGGTCACGGGCATTGCCGCTTATGTGCAGTGATTTCTCCAGAATTTCTGAACCTTTTGATGATATTACGGACCGTAAATGGTGAAATCCCTGAATTCCTTGCAATAGCTCGTTGACAAATGTTCTTCAACTGTTCGACAATTTGCTCACACATTTGTTCACAAAGTGGTGACCCTCGCCCCATCCTTGTTTGTGAATGACTGAGCATTTCATGCGAGCCGCTTTTATACCCAATCATGGCACCCACCTGTTCCCAATGAGCCTGTTCACCTGTGGGATGTTCCAAATAAGTGTTTGATGAGCATTCCTCAACTTTCTCAGTCTTGTTTGCCACTTGTGCCAGCTTTTTCGAAACATGTTGCAGGCATCAAATTCCATATGAGCTAATATTTGCAAAAAATAACAAAGTTTACCAGTTCGAACGTTAAGTATCTTGTCTTTGCAGTCTATTCAATTGAATATATGTTGAAAAGGATTTACAAATCATTGTATTATTGTTTATGCTAATATTAGCAAAAATATTCTACTTTACAAACTAATGTTACGAAAAGATAAACACTAAATTATTTAAGTAATAGCTATATACAGTAAATAATGACTGTAATAATTTATAAGGTGCTGAAAGTTGTTTTATTAAACAAAAATGCATGCCAAGCGTTATTGTTGTTATGTTATTGCCAAATATGGACCAGAGTAACCGCCTCGAATGACACACTCAGGGTGGCCCTAACAATGCCTGACTGAATTAAATACAAAGTATAATAAAACACAAGTGTCAAGAATATTGGATTATTTAACTACCGTATTTTTCGGAGTATAAGTCGCACCGGAGTATAAGTCACAGCTGCCGAAAATGCATAATACAGAAGGAAAAAAACATATATAAATCGCACTGGAGCCCGGCCAAACTATGAAAAAAACTGCGACTTATAGTCCGAAAAATACGGTACTTAAAAGCCACAACAATTTAGATACAAGGAAAAATTGTCACTGCACTATCTTAGTGTGCTAATGGCAGGGGTTTGCATTCATTTTCCATATGCTACAAGATAAGTTACATAGACAAGTTTGCGTAAGTTCTTCTACATACGATAGCGCTCCACATAAACTTTATCTCTTCTCTGAGAAAATTAACAATGCTGTGACCTGACCTACATTAGCGCGTCCTATTCTTGGAGCTCTATTTGTACAACGGCGGAGATGGCACTGCATCTACAGGGAGACCACAAACGAGTAGTCTTGTTTCGCAAAAGACAGGGACCTCCCCAATAGACAAATCCTAATTACGGAGAACAGAAAAGGTCCGATATGCATCGTTAGTCTCAACAGGTTTGCATGATGTGGCGTGTCCGTCGACGCCTCATTAAGCAGACGTATTTTACTGTCAAGGCACGGGAAGTCAGTGGAAAATAACTCGCTATCAGTGAATATGTAGTAAGCTAAGCTACGAGTTACTCTCGATTAAACGTAGCTAGGCTATAGGGGAAGCTATCCTCGGGGAATTGTAGCAAGCTACATTTGGCCCTTGTGTGGTGTTTGGGTCCGTGGGACCCGTTTTTATTTTTTATTAAAATAAAAATGATACAATTAATTAATTTTTCAAACTGAGATTCACTGACTTTGGCTCATTTTCTGTGAAAAACATATATCAGAATACATATTTAATGACCACACACCATACACCCCCCCTACACATTTCTATTACTTATAAGATGTCCGGGTCCACTGGACCCGGGGCTAATAAAAGTATGGAAATTGATGTTCTTTGTAACACACACACACACACACACACACACACACACACACACACACACACACACACACACACACACACACACACACAGCAGGCGTAGACAGGAGGAGGACAGAGTGTAGGTTGACAAACAATGTTGCAACCTTGTGTGGGAACCGCAGGTGCAGAAACACAAAAGAAGAATCCCTGTGGGATGCAGAAAATGGCAGAGAAATGTTCCGTGCATCGTTCATATTGTTGTTACTCAGCCAGCGTTTGTGGGTCTGACGGACCCGTTGCATTTTGTGGCTTTTAATGCCTCACAATTAAACACTTTTATGTTAAAATAGTCAACAGATGTTTATTGGGATAAGGTAAACATCTGTTCAGTATTTTAACATAAAAGTGTTTGATTGTGAGGCATTAAAAGCCACAAAATACAACGGGTCCATCAGACCCACAAACGCTGGCTGAGTAACAACGATATGAACGTTTAAACTAGAGATGTCCGATAATATCGGCCTACCTGGTTGTCCAAATTAGACATAATAATGTGTTTATTCCACGACTGTATATATCGGTTGATATCGGCATCGGTTGATATCGGTATCGGTAATTAAATAGTTGCACAATATCGGAATGTCGGATATCGGCAAAAAGCCATTATCGAACATCTCTAGTTTAAACTTATTGTTACACTTAAATTAAGCCCCACAAGACATTCCCAGGGTTGGCCCCTTAGATTGCCTGACTAGATATGATTAACAAAAGCGTACACATAGAACATTTAAAAACCTAAAATTGTGTGTCATCCAAAAGCAGTAAACTAAGTACAAAACCCAAAACCAGTGAAGTTGATGCATTGTGTAAATCGTACATAAAAACAGAATACAATGATTTGAAAATTATTTTCAATTTACATTCAATTGAATAGACTGCAAAGACAACATATTTAATGTTCGAACTGTGAAACATATTTTTATTTTTTGCAAATAATCATTAACTTAGAAATTAATGGCAGCAACACATTGCAAAAAAAATGGCACAGGGGCATTTTTACCACTGTGTTACATGGCCTTCCTTTCCTTTTAACAACACTCAGTAAACGTTTGGAAACTGAGGAGACACATTTTAGAAGCTTTTCAGGTGGAATTATTTCCCATTCTTGCTTGATGTACAGCTTAAGTTGTTCAACAGTCTGGGGTCTCCATTATCATATTTTATGCTTCATAATGTGCCACACATTTTCAATGGGAGACAGGTCTGGACTACAGTCAGGCCAGTCTAGTACCCGCACTCTTTTACTACGAAGCCACGCTATTGTAACACGGGGCTTGGCATTGTCTTGCTGAAATAAGCAGGGGCGTCCATGATAACGTTGCTTGGATGGCAACATATGTTGCTCCAAAACCTGTATGTACCTTTCACAATTAATGGTGCTTTCACAGATGTGTAAGTTACCCATGCCTTGAGCACTAATACACCCTCATACCATCACAGATGCTGGCTTTAGAACTTTGCTCCTTTAACTGTCCGGATGGTTATTTTCCTCTTTGGTCCGGAGGACACGACATCCACAGTTTCCAAAAACAATTTGAAATGTGGACTCGTCAGACCACAGAACACTTTTCCACTTTGCATCAGTCCATCTTAGATGAGCTCCGGCCCATCTAAGATGGCTTTTAATGCCTCACAATCAAACACTTTTATGTTAAAATACTGAACAGATGTTTATTGGGATAAGGTAAACATCTGCTCAGTATTTTAACATAAAAGTGTTTGATTGTGAGGCATTCTCTCTGGCATCTGTCTGTCTCGAGAGACAATAGAGTTTTGCGCACAAATGTCAATTCACGTCATGTGCAACGCCTGTTGTGACTATATAAGCCAATTCTTGACAGGCATGCTTTGTTGCAGTTCCTGCATACATATTGTATTGTTGGTTGATTCAGTAGGGGTGTGACTGCTCGCTTTCTACGTTCATGCTTCTCCTCCCACTGTCTTACTCTTCTTAAGTCACTCTGATGTACGCCCTCCTTCACTAACTTCCTCCATTTCCCACGTTCAGCTGAAGAAGCTTCCCAGTTTAATGGGTTGATGTCACTGGCCGTCATATCACGCTTACACACATCTTTAAAACGAAGGACAGGTCTTCCCACAGCCCTTGTTCCAGAGGCCAGTTCACCGTACAGGATGTCTTTTGGAATGCGACTGTCATCCATTCGACTTACATGGCCAAGCCATCTCAGACGTCGTTGTGTAAGGAGAGCGAAGATTGTCTTCATTCCTGTTTTCTCGAGGATATCCTTATTCGGGATGCGATCCTGCCATTTGATTCCCAGAATCCGCCTCAGGCACCGAAGATGGAAGGAGTTCAAACGGCGCTCTTGGCGTGCATACGAGGTCCATGACTCGCTGCCATAAAGTAGAGTGCTGAGAACACAGGCTTGATAGATCTTCATTTTTGTGTTGATGGTTAGCAGTGTGTTCTCCCAAGCACGCTTGGAGAGTCTAGACATCGTTGTAGATGCTTTGCCGATGCGGATGTTGAGCTCGGCATCGAGAGAGAGATTGCTGGATATGGTTGAGCCAAGATAGGTGAAGTTCTCAACAACTTGCAGGGTGTGGTTTCCAATGGAGATCCTTGGAATGTTGCGCATATCTTGTCCCATAATGTTGGTCTTCTTGAGGCTTATAGTTAAGCCAAAGTCTTTGCATGCATCAGAAAAGCTGTTGATCAGCCTCTGTAGTGCTTCCTCTGATGGTGCGGCCAGAGCAGCATCATCTTCAAAGAGCATCTCTCTGATGAGGACTTTACGCACTCTAGTCTTTGCCCGGAGACGTGCGAGGTTGAACAGTTTCCCGTCGCTCCTTGTGTGTAGGTAAACACCATCGTCAGATGATTTGAATGCTTCTGACAATAGCAACGAGAAGAAGATTCCGAAGAGCGTAGGAGCAAGCACGCATCCTTGCTTCACTCCATTCTCAATTGGGAATGGGGCTGATGCGGAGCCGTCACACAGGATAGTTCCTTGCATATCTTCATGGAATGATGTTATCAGCTTCAACAGCTTTGGTGGGCAGCCTATCTTGTGCAAAAGCTTGAAGAGAGCCTTCCTGCTAACTAAATCGAAGGCCTTTGTAAGGTCGATGAAGGCGATATACAATGGTTGTCTCTGCTCACGGCATTTCTCTTGTTATTGTCTGATAGAAAATATCATGTCAATGGTCGATCTCCCCGACCTGAATCCACATTGTGATTCTGGATATACACGGGCAGCAAGCAATTGCAGTCTGTTGAGTAACACTCTAGCGAAGGTCTTCCCGACAGTGCTTAGGAGGGATATTCCACGGTAATTGTTGCAGTCGCTGCGATCCCCTTTATTTTTGTACAGTGTGATGATGTTTGAGTCACGCATATCCTGAGGAATTGTTCCTTCATCCCAGCATTGACATAGAAGCTCATGAAGATGGTCTAGAAGAACAGTGTCCTTACTGTTCTTGATGATCTCAGTGGGAATGCCATCGTTCCCTGGAGCTTTGCCACAGGTAAGGGAGTTGACTGCCTTCTTGAGCTCCGCTAAGGTTGGGAGCTTGTCGAGATCATCCATGACAGGTAGGTTCTCGATGTTCTCAATTGTAGTGTCATTGACTGCAATATCCCGGGAGTAGAGTTCCTGGTAGTGCTCGACCCATCTTTCCATCTGGAGCCCACGGTCTGTGATGACTTCTCCTGTGGAGGATTTCAGTTGCACTACCTTCTTGGTAGTTGGTCCGAAAGCTTTCTTCATACCTGTATACATGCCACGAGAATTACCGTTATCTGCAGCCAGTTGGATACTCTCGCAGAGGTCAAGCCAGTAGCTGTTAGCACATTGCCTTGCAATGCGTTTGGCTTTATTTCTTGTCTTCCTGAGAGCCTCAAGTGTCTTTGCAGATGGATCGTTCTTATAACTCATTTGGGCTGTTCTCTTGGCTTCGATGATGGGCTCCATCTCTGCAAGCCCAGCGACAAACCAGTCTGGGTTCTTCTTTTCTCTCTTACCATAGATGGCCATGGCTGTGCTGTGAACAGCATTGCGGATGTAGTTCCATCGTTCTTCAGCATTACCAGCAGGGCAGTCCTGGAGTGCATTTTCGATGGACTCGGCGAAGCATTCACGTAGGTCGGGGGCATGCATTTTGGCAGTATCTAGGCGTGGGCGACCTTTCTGCTTTGTACGGTGAATCCGTCTGGGCTGAAGACGCACCCTGCTGCCAATCAGTTAATGGTCCGTGTCACAGTCAGCGCTGTGATAGCTGCGGGTGATTTGAACGCAGTTCATTGACGATTTTCTTGTGATGATTAGATCTAGTTGATGCCAACTTTTGGATCTGGGATGCCTCCAGGAAACCCTGTGATGTGGCTTTGTTGAGAAGAATGTGTTGGTAATACAAAGGTGGTGGTAAGAACAAAGTTCTAGTAGTCTCTGTCCATTCTCGTTTAGTTTTCCTATGCCAAAATGTCCAATGCATTTGGGCCAAGAGTCATGGTCTGATCCCACTCGAGCATTGAAGTCTCCTAGTAAGAACAGGTGCTCAGTGGCAGGAATGTCAGTGATGATAGAGTCCAGATGATTGTAGAACTGATCCTTTGCCTCTGTAGAGCTGCAAAGAGTAGGAGCATAAATGCTCAGGATGTTTACTGGACCTGAAGCACTTGACAGGCGAAGAGAAAGTATGCGTTCTGTGCCTCCATTTGGTGGTTCAGTTGAGGAGAGTAAGGAGTTCCTTACTGCAAGTCCGACGCCATGCAGACGTTGTTCCTGTGGCTCTCTTCCCTGCCAAAATATGGTGTAGTCTTCTTCTCTGATATAGCCGTCTGAGGGGAGTCTCGTCTCCTGCAGGGCAGCAATATCGATGTTGAGCCTCTTGAGCTCGCGGTTGATGATGGCCGTCTTCCGATTGTCGTCAACCGTGGATAGATCTTCCGAGAAGCCAGGACTCATGGTTCTGACATTCCAGCTTGCTAAACGCAAGACAGGCAGTTTTTTCTGTTTTCGTTGTTTGCCTGGTGCAGTATTTACAGTCCGCTTGTCAAGTCAGTCCTTTAAGCTCCAAGCACCCGATGAAGCAGGCGGCCTGTGGCGGGTCAGTACCTTATTAACCGGGGGCTGCCCAGCTTAAAGTGGGCGGTAACTGACCAGTAGGACGCGATGGTCCCTCCCACCGACGGAGATAACCCGTAGCGCCGATATCCTACGCCAATCGAAAACGGCTTATAACTCGTAACTGCTATCTCCCGTGTTGTTTCTGCTACCTTTGACGGTGGCACTGAAGTAGCCTCTCCAGTTTTTTGGCGCAAGCCTGGGCTAGAGGTATGGAGATCCTGGGTAGCCCATTCGTCAGAATCCCCCTCTCGGCCTTACTAACGTAGTCCAAAGGAAAGCATAGCGATACGTTTGGCATCAGTTTGGCTGCAGGAGCTGCCGGAAAAGTGTCGTATCGAACACCAGACCGCCTGCGGGGCTCCACTCCGTTATCCGTAACCCTGGACAGGGGCCCATACCGGGTACTGTCAGCCGGAGCCAGCTGAGCCCGAGACTCGTGTCAGGCAGGGTCGTCACGCCCTGAAGTAGTTGCCAAGTCCACTTGGCCACTACCCACTACCTTACCTTGTGAGGCATTAAAAGCCACAAAATGCAACGGGTTCGTCAGACCCACAAACGCTGACTGAGTAACAACAATATGAACATTACACAAGGGTTAAATCTATGGGCTCACATGTATAATATCAATGTTAATGTAACTGAGAGTCTACAACTGGACCCATTAAAGGTCCATTACTATTAACTCTCTGTCATTTAGCTGGGGACATCCTACAACTACCTCTAGGGGTCCCCACACCCACTGTATGTATTTATTGAGTTTGCCTTTTCTTTAGCCCACCCTGTAATGTTATTAATTTTCTCTACCTACAGTAAAAAAAACAGTATCTATGTATACCTTGACAAAAAAACAATGACTTTTGTGTTGTTTGGGAACAGTTGATAATGGTTATGTGCAGTAAAACTTTTCATGACCTCAACTCACCTTAATGTGTATTCCTAAATTTGGTGTTGGACGTCTTAGATGAAGAGAGCAGTTATGATTTTGGTTTACAGAGTAAACAACTAAAAACTAAGGTTTTGGACATTGTTTTCTCTAAACACATACATGTGTCTAAACATGGCCAAGGACACACATTATTGTGGGTTTCCTGGGCGTGGTCTTCATCACTAAAGGAAAAATCTAATCTGCGGGAGAGAATTCCTCCGCCATTTTCAAGTATGTTTCTTTTTTTTTTGAGTCGTCAGCTTGAAGCGTCCCTCTGTCTCCGACTCCCTCGTCGTCATTTGACATTTTTATGATTTTGCTTACTAGTTTCGATGACCTGTCTTATCTTGCCTGAGATTGGCCAGTCCGCAATGTTTCGCCCTAATCTTAGCCGATTGTGACTCATCATACGAACACCAACCAATCATCATGGACTTCCGCCGTACGTATGGATGGCATACTTGCCAACCTTGAGACTTCCGATTTCGGGAGGTGGGGGGTGGGGGCATGGTTGGGGCGTGGTTAAGAGGGGAGGAGTATATTTACAACTAGAATACACCAAGTCAAGTATTTCATATATATATATATATATATATATATATATATATATATATATTTACATCTACATCCTGAAAATATGCAAACAAAACTGTGTTGAGATAATTGATACTTCAAACTTGCATAAATAAATCTTAAGGAATATAACATAACTTGGCTTCTGAGAGCTTCAAAAGGTAATGAATAAAATGCTAAAGTTGTTGATAAACAAGCAATTATTTTAATAATTAAATATGGTCATTTTAAATGAATTATTATGATCACTTAAAATTAATTATTTCAAATATGTTTATTTTAATGTATAATTTTATGGCTGGATGTAATAAGGAGTCAGAAAAAATACAAATAAAAATACAATTAATTTTGATGTTTTTAGCAAAATATAGTAAAAATGTATTTTTATTTTTTTATTTTTTTTATTAATAAATACATTTATTTGTAGGTAAGATAACCATAATAATGCAATTTATCTCTCGTCTGGATGATTTAGTTCTTGTCACCCTGTCGTCCTCCCGTCTCTTCCCCGAGGATGGCTCCATGAGCTGGGCAAACGCCTGGAGATGCCCTACGTCAACAACACGATCGGCGGCCCGTCGGTGCGCAGCTCGTACATCGCCGCCCTCGACTTCACCCTCAGCAGCCTGACCAGCGTCGGCTTTGGCAACGTGTGCGCCAACACGGACGCCGAGAAGATCTTCTCCATCTGCACCATGCTCATCGGCGGTATGCCGGACGCCTCGTATGGAATAACGTGATTGGGCAGGCACGCTGTTTATATCGTGAGAAAGCTGACGTGAAAAAAGGCTGTCCTCACTCAGGTCCGCATGGAGCTGGAGGGGGCGTGGCCTCCAACTACGGCTGAAAATCGGGAGATTTTTGGGAGAATATTTGTCCTGGGAGGTTTTCGGGAGAGGCGCTGAATTTCTGGAGTCTACCCGGAAAATTCGGGAGGGTTGGCAAGTATGATGGATGTTCTCATTCATCCAGGTCATTGTATTTTCTCCATATATTTGTTTTTTGGCCTGGAATCAAAGTCCATTTTCTCTCTTTGTAGCTTGTAGCTTTGCTGTAAACTACCTGGCCAAATGGGTCTAAAAGTAGCTAAGCTACCGCCAAGCTACTGGAAAATGTAGTTCAGCTTCGTAAATTTAGCTACATCACTGCTCGCTATGGTCAGTAAAGCGCATGGTCATCCCTCCTGTCGGCATCGCTGGCAGTGGCCTTGTGGTTAGAGTCCCCGCCCTGAAACTGGAAAGACGTGAGTTCAAACCCTGGCCGAGTCATACCAAAGACTATACAAATGGGACCCATTGCCTCCCTGCTTGGCACTCAACATCAATGGTTGGAATTGGGCGTTGAATCACCAAATGATTCCCGAGCGCGGCCACCGCTGCTGCTCACTGCTCCCCTCACCTCCCAGGGGGTGGAACAAGGGGATGGGTCAAATGCAGAGGATAATTTCACCATACCTAGAGTGTGTGTGACTATCATTGGGACTTTAACTTCAACTTTTTAACTTTATTTATGTTCAAATAAACAAATATCCTTGATCGCTGGAAATCCGAGCTGTTCTTCATGAAAGGAACTGTACACTGTTTCACATAATATCCAGTGTTACACAATATGAATAAGTTGAGTTTTTTTTGTTTTTGTAGCCATACCATTGTAATGTAACAAAAAATGACAAAACAAGATTTCCTAACAGGAAAACCGCAGCTGTGATGTATAGACACAGAACGACCGGTTTCTTGCTCCAGCTTGCACGATATTAAATCAATTGGCAATAGCAGGTAACATTCCTGTAAACGTCCATGTCCGCGCCAAGTACAAATTGTCCAAAAAACTCCATAAATCTAAACAAAACTAAGCACTTCTCATACTCAAGGGTACTTTAAACATGTCCCTCTCCATGCAACCATAAAGTACACAAAGCAAACGTTGAATAAGTACCACGGGGATAACTTTTGCAGCAATATATTATATTTACCTCCACTTTGACAGCATTTAGGTAGTACTCACTCTTTCCGCTTACAACTGCAAGTACACTTACACCATCGAAGAACAACTTTACAGCAAGGCTATTTGACTGACAGCAACGAGATCAGTTCAAACCTCGGAGGCACTCATTTCTTAAAATCACCTGTAATAAAGAATATCTGTCATAAAACAGCTCGGCGACATATATATGCCCCAAAGCAGAGACAAAGGTAGCACACAGGTGCGAAAAAACTCACATAGCTCAAAGTCCGAATAATTACCAAAAAGCGATGGTAATAATGCCGTTAAGAAATAAGTTTGAGAAAAACAAGATTGAAAAAAGGGAGAGGAGCCACTGAACAAAAACTGGGAAAAGGTCAAAGAAAAAAAGAAAAAACTCAGTTGACAATTTACACAGGCTAAAGAACCAGAGCAGGCATGGGAAAGTGGCTCCACCTCAGGAAACACCAAATATGGGCTCTCCAGGCATACCTGCCAACCCTCCCGAATTTTCCGGAAGACTCCCGAAATTCAGCGCCTCTCCCGAAAACCTCCCGGGACAAATATTCTCCCGAAAATCTCCCGATTTTCAGCCGGAGCTGGAGGCCACGCCCCCTCCAGCTCTATGTGGACCTGAGTGAGGACAGCCTTTTTTCACGTCCACTTTCCCACGATATAAACAGCGTGCCTGCCCAATCACGTTATTCCATACGAGGCGTCCGGCATACCGCCGATGAGCATAGTGCAGATGGAGAAGATCTCCTCGGCGTCCGTGTTGGCGCACACGTTGCCAAAGCCGACGCTGGTCAGGCTGCTGAGGGTGAAGTAGAGGGCGGCGATGTACGAGCTGCGTACCGACAGGCCGCCGATCGTGTTGTTGACGTAGGGCATCTCCAGGTGTTTGCCCAGCTCATGGAGCCATCCTGGGGGAAGAGACGGGAGGACAACAGGGTGACAAGAACTAAATCATCCAGACTAGAGATAAATTGTATTATTATGTTTATCTTACCTAAAAATAAATATATTTATTAATAAAAATTAAAAAAAACCCTAAATGCAATATTTTGCTAAAAACATCAAAATTAATTGTATTTTTATTTGTATTTCTTCTGACTCCTTATTACATCCAGCCATAGAATTATACATTAAAATAAACATATTTGAAATAATTAATTTTAAATTGTCATAACAATTCAATTAAAATGACCATTTTTAATTATTAAAATAATTGCTTGTTTATCAACAACTTTATAATTTTATTCATTACATTTTGAAGCTCTCAGAAGCCAAGTTATGTTATATTCCTTAAGATTTATTTATGCAAGTTTGAAGTATCAATTATCTAAACACAGTTTTGTTTGCATATTTTCAGGATGTGTATATATATGTATATATATATATATATATATATATATATATATATATATATATATATATATATATACCGGTATATATGAAATACTTGACTTGGTGAATTCTAGCTGTAAATATACTCTTCTCCTCTTAACCACGCCCCCGCCCCCAACCACGCCCTCCCCCACCTTCCAAAATCGGAGGTCTCAAGGTTGGCAAGTATGTCTCCAGGAGAAGTAATGTTAGGAGTAGAAGTGTGAACAATATAAACAAAAAATGAAATAACGGTGTTACAAAAAAGATCAATTAGAATAATACATCATGTTGAATATAGAGAACATACACACCCTTTATTTATTGAATAAAAAATATTGAAATTCAACGACTTGGTGCATTTGCAAACAGCTAAAATTATGTACAAAGCAAACTATAACGTGCTACCCGGGAATGTATAACAGTTCTTCTTAACAGAAGAGGAGAAATATAACATAAGAGGAAAATCTAATTTAAAAACATTTCTATGAATTTACAACACCTATGATCGTTATGGAATAAAATTATGGAGTGGATTAAGCAAAGAAATTAAACAAATTACTAATTGGATTACGTTTAACAGACTGTTCAAACTACAAGTGTTCACAAAGTACAAAGAAGAACAATTAACATAAATATCCTGAGCCTTTAAAAAAAAATTACAATTATTTAATATGTATTTACTTACTTATGGTTGTGAAAGTCTCTCTGTGGTGGGTTCTACTGGTGCCGACAGATCTTCTGGGAGCCCAGTGGTCAGGTTAGAACAAGTCTTTTATTTTAAGTACACACGCCCAAGGATAGTCTGCTTTCCAGCAGTCTTCGCTCTGGTGACTTTTCAGTCTGCTCATGTATGCTCGCTCTCTCAGTCTCTCGGGCATGTGTCTTCTCCTCCCACTCCAACAACGTGTCTCGTTCCGGCTGCTGCTAATAAGGGCGACAGGTGATTAGATAACAAGCCCCAGCTGGGCAATCTACTCACCTCCCGCTGACTTCGAGGCCGGTCCTTACACACCCCGCTCCGCGGCAGGCTCGCAGACCACGCTCCCCCCTCCACAATGGTATATCTATTTATTATTTATTCACTGTTCTGTTATAAACAGAGAACAAATAAATAAGCTCTGCTTCTTCCTATTCCTTTTTGGATATGCTGTAATGAAACAACTGGAAATATGTGATGCATTAAATGATAAATGGGTTATACTTGTACAGCGCTTTTCTACATTCAAGGTACTCAAAGCGCTTTGACACAATTTCCAGATTCACCCATTCACACATACATTCACACACTGATGACGAGAGCTGCCGTGCAAGGCCCTAACCACGAACCATCAGGAGCAAGGGTGACGTGTCTATTTCGATTCCTGTTTATTTGTGGGATTTAAAAAAAAAACAACAACCTTTGCATCAATGTAAAACAAAAAAGACCAAAGGAATGGTGGTGGACATCATAGAGGCAAGATGTGGAAAGCAGCTGTGGAAATGGTCTCCAGCTTCAGGTGTCTTGGCTTGTGTTTATCCAGGGAGCCGCAACACTTCCTGTCTGCTATAAAGGCCCACCAGCACCTCTACTTTCTCAAGAAGTTGCAGCATGTTGAACCAATGAGCTCCATCTTTAGGAGCTTCTTCTGTGTGGTTGGCAAGCACCCTCGGTGTGGCATAGCAGTTGCGCGGCTATGTACTGATTGATTGATTGATTGAATTATTTATTTCAAACCTGCACAGTACAACAACACACATTTTTTTTTTTTTTTTTTTTTACATTTTGGCAGTGACATTTATGCAAGGCTTGAAAAGGGGTTGGATGAAGCAAATGCTTATAATATCCCAACCCCTCTCACTCACTCCACATTTAACATAAACAATATAATACAAGAACAATACTATACAAACAAAAACAAGAAGAGCTCCTGTACACTAACAATACAATAGTACCACTGTTACTATGAGACAAGACAAGATGAGACAAAACACACACACACACACACACACACACACACACACACACACACACACACACACACACACACACACACACACACACACACACACACACACACACACACACACACACACACACAGGCCCAAACACTCTCTGACCATACACCTCTCTCTCATCGCTCTGTGCTGAGGGCATCACTCTCTTTCCTCCTCGTACTTCTTCAGTACTTCTTTTTTAAATAGTCTTTTAAATTGAATCATGCTAGAACAGGTTTTTAACTCGTCCCCTAAGTTGTTCCACAAACTGACTCCACGCACTGAAATGCACATTGATTTTAAAGTTCTAAATTTAGGAAAATATAATTTGTTGTTTCCTCTTAGACTGTAACTATGGTGAGCATCTCTATCCTGGAATAGGTTTTGTATATTGGATGGTAGAGAGTTTTGGGATGCCCTAAACATAATTTGAGCAGTTTTAAAATTGACCACATCGTGCAGTTTAAGTTGTTTTAACTCCATGAATAGTGGATTTGAATGATGTCTGTAGTGAACATTGGACACAATCCTAATGGCCTTTTTCTGCAGAGTGACTAAAGGCTGTAGATGAGATTTATAACAATTTCCCCAGACTTCAACACAATAGTTTAAATACGACATAATAAATGAATGATATAATAACAGCAGAGCATTGGTGTTCAATGAATGACATGATCTCCTCATCATTCCAACACATTTAGCAACTTTTTTCCTCAGGTAATTTATATGAGGCTTCCATGATATATTTTCATCTATTACCACTCCTAAGAATGAATTTTGTTGAACATATTCTATTGGTGTATCATCAATAACAATCCTGATGGGTATTTCACTTTTGCGATTGCTAAAGAGCATGATTTTGGTCTTCTTTAAATTGAGAGACAATTTGTTTGTATTAAACCAAGTTTTTAACTTGATCATCTCCTCAGTTACAGAGGCCAGAAGTTGCTTTACGTCGTCACCTGCACATGTAATGGTTGTGTCGTCAGCAAAGAGGATGAACTTTAGCAGTGTTGATACTTTACATATTTCATTGATATACATTATAAATAGTGTGGGTCCTAGTATCGACCCCTGGGGGACTCCACAGGTTATGTTCATGAATGTAGATTGATGTTGGTCGATCTGAACAATCTGCTGTCTCTCATTCAAGTAGCTCTTCAGCCATTTCCCTGCCACTCCCCTTATGCCATAGTTTTCCAGTTTATTTACCAAAATCTGGTGGTCAATGGTATCGAAAGCCTTTTGCAGGTCAATAAAAATTCCTATAACAAATTTGTTTTTCTCGATACCATTAGTAATGTTCTCTATTAAATCACTTAAAGCTAATGAAGTTGACCTATTTTGTCGGAACCCATATTGACAATCATATAATAATGTGTGCTTTTCAATGAAGCCACGAAGTCTATTATCAAAAAATGTTTCCAATATTTTTGACAACTGTGGCAGAAGGGAGACGGGCCGGTAATTTGTGAAGTGGTGTTTGTCTCCAGATTTGAAGATGGGGATGACTTTTGAGCGTTTCATTTGTGAAGGAAATTGTCCAAGTTGAAAAGATAAATTGCAGATGTATGTGAATGGTTTGATGATTTCTTCCGCTACGTTCCGGGCCGTCCTCATGTCGAGGTCATAAATGTCACGTGATGTTTTGTTCTTGCTTTTCTGAATAATCTCTAAAACTTCATTTTCGACAGTCGGAGTAAGGAACATCGAGTAAGGATTTTTTTCAATAAGTTCCATGGGCTGTTCATCATTAATTGGGATTTTTGTTGCCAGCTCAGGCCCAATATTAACAAAAAACATATTGAAGCCGTCAGCAATCATCTTCTTGTCACTTATGATTTGGTCGTTCTCAACAAAAAACTCTGGATAACAAGGACTGCTTGAACCATGCCCAATAATTGTATTTAATACTTTCCAAATTCCCTTTATATCATTTTTCTTTTGGATTAATAGTTTGGTGGTGTATTCTTTCCTGCTTGCTCTTAATATGCTGGTTAATTTATTTTTATATGTTTTGTACCTTTGTTCTGTTTCTATGGTTTGATGCCTAAAAAAAGTCCTATATAAATAATTTTTCTTTTTGCAAGCGTTTGCAAGCCCTTTACTTATCCATGGAGTTTTTGTGGAGTTAGTTATAGTGCATTTTTTGATGGGGCAGTGTTGTATCATAAAGTGAGAAAAAAATGTCATGAAATAAATTATAAGCTTCATTTATATCTGACGTTTGAAAAACAGAATCCCAGTTTTGTTTCGCTAAATCATTCTTAAGTGCTGTTATTGATCGTTCTGTTGTGGCTCTACAATAATATTCACTATTTACGGGTTTGGATGTTTTACAGTTAATATTGTACACCATGAACACGGGTAAATGATCACTGACGTCACTCACTAACACGCCTCCAGTTACAGTCTGATCTACAAAGTTACAAAATATGTTGTCAATAAGTGTGGTGCTGTGTGTTGTGATTCTTGTGGGTCGTGTGATCAGTGGGAATAAGCCCATGGAGAACACGGTGTCAATAAATTTTGCAGTGTGTTTGTGTTTATTAGGATTCAAAAGGTTGATATTAAAGTCACCACATACTATATATTTTTTGTTTCTCTTAAATAATGTTTCCATCCATTCATTAAATATTTTCAAGTCGGATCCTGGTGTCCTATAAACGCAGCTTACAATAATGTGTTTCCTATTTGAAAATGATAATTCCACAGTGACGCATTCGAAGAGTTCCTCAACAGCTAAACACATATCATTTACAAAATTACAGCTGATATTTGTGTCCACATACAGAGCCACACCTCCTCCTCTCTTATTTTTACGGTTGGTGCAAAACATTTCATACCCATTTATTTCAAACTCATTACTTGTATTCTCATTCATCCATGTCTCTGAAATACCTATAATATTAAAAGGAGATTTGAATTGATTCAAATAGTCCTGGATATCATCAAAATGAGAGTATAGACTCCTGCTATAAAAATGTACTAAAGATATGTTATTATCTTGCATAAATGTTTGATCAAATTTGACGTCAGTATAATATAAACAATCATTGTTGGTGTTTTGAGGAGCATTTCTATCTGGGTCCATTTCGCTCATAAATCTTTGTGTTTTGTAGTTGATGTGGTCTGAGAAACTGATCGATTCCAAATTGTGGGAGTTTATCAAATCTTCATTCTCCTCTATTTCAGAGGAGAATTCACTATCAGAACTATCCATATAGAGTTATTTCAGAAACATGAAAGGAAGAAGAGGGTGTGTGATCATGGTCAGATAAATCATTCCTCTGTTCATGAAACATGAACAAGAGAAGAGGGCATATGGTCAAGGACTGTGGGCCACAGACACACAACACAAACATGCACACAACTGGACCATTCAAGCAAACACAAACAATCTCTCATCCACACACACAAAAACATATACTCGTACACTGCAGGCAATAAAATAAACATGGAAAAACACAACAAAACAAAAACAAAAAGCTCCCCCAAAGAGCTTATAAATATCCAATTGCAAAAGTAAAAAACTAAAGAAGTAATATTAACAAACAAATATACATAGATATATATACATACATACATACATACATATATATACATATATATACACACATATATGCACACTATATATGTATGAGGCGTGGTAAGTATCACATATTTAATATGGAACAACTTCAAAATGCAAAAATAGTTTCCTCTATCAATATCCAATTCTTTCTAACTTATTATGTACCTATTATTGTTCTTGTCGTACTCACTGGGCTAAATCGGGGGTCAGCAACCGGCGGCTCAAGAGCCGCTTTAGTGCCACCCTAGTGGCTCCCTGTACCCTTTTTCACAGATGTGTGAAAATGGAAAATGTTTGTTTGTTTTAATATATTTTCTGTGGGAGAGCAAACCTTCCTAATTGTTAGAAATCCCACTGTTTATGTTATACATGCTTCACCGATGAGAGTATTTGGCAAGCACCGTTTTGTCCTACTAATTTCAGTGATCCTTCAACTCATCGTAGTTTGTTTACATGTACAACTTTCTCCGATGCTGCCACAGAAAGACATGTTTAATGCCACTCTTTCTTTGTCTCATTTTGTCCACCAAACGTTTTATGATGTGCGTGAATGCACAAACGTGAGCTTTGTTGATTTTATTGATTAGCTGGAGTGCTTGTCAGGCATATTTGGTCAATCCATGACTGCAAGGTAATCGATGCTACCATGCTATTTAGGCTAGCTGTATGTATATATTGCATCATTATGCCTCATGCGTAGGTATATTTGAGCTCATTTAATTTCCTTTACTTATGTCCTCTGTGTATTTAATGTATATTTGCATGTCTCATGACACATTATATGTATGTGATATTGGCTGCATTTCTGATAGTTGTTTGTGGGACACGTTGTTCCAGACCACATCAAACGTTATCCAGCTTACAAATATTGTAATCAATCCATTAGAAGAAGACCTGCCGTCTCCTTTAACTTGGACACACACATCTATACCTTTGGCCATACTAAGCCAGTAATTTCCAGTAGTTATCTCACCTTCTGAGAAGTCTCCATTTTACTAATGATTTCCAATGTTGCAAAAATGTGTAGAATAAAAATTAAAGTGCAACATTTCTGTCAACAGAGATTTGCGTCAGCCTTTCAAGCAGGCTATTATAGCTAATATAGACACTTACATCATGTGTTGTCTTCATTATAACACTTATATAATACTTTTAAAGTCATTTTGATAGTAGGCTAATATAGCTAATTAGACACTTACATCATGTGTTGCCATCATTATAGCACTTATACAAGGCTTTTAATTTTTTGCGGCTCCGGACATATTTTTATTTTTTTATTTTTGGTCAAATATGGCTCTTTCAACATTTTGGGTTGCTACATCTATGACCTTGGGTTGCTACATCTATGACCTTGGGTATTAAATGTGTAAAACATACAAACAAGGAACCTGTGATTAAATATGCACTGCAAAAACTGAAATCTAAGTAAGATTTAATATCTCAAATAAGGGTGATATTTGCTTATTTTCTGTCTGATAAGATCATTCTTCTCACTAAGCAGATTTTATGTTAAAGTGTTTTACTTGTTTTAAGGGTTTTGGTCCTAATTTATCTCAGTAAGATATTACAGCTTGTTGCTGAGATTTTATGACCTATATTGAGTAAAACAAGCTTGAAACTAGAATATCAACTGTTGCAAAGCTGTGTCATTAACACTCACAAGTATATTTATAGCTAGAATTCACTGAAATTCAAGTATTTCTTATATATATATATATATATATATATATATATATATATATATATATAAATAAAATAAATACTTGAATGTCAGTGTTCAGTTATTAACACATATACACACACATAACACTCCTCATATACACACACATAACACTCCTCCGTCAGTCTACCCCAGGGCAGCTGTGGTTATGAAAGTAGCTTACCACCACCAGGTGTGAATGATTGATGGGTTCTACATGTAAAGCGACTTTGGGTACTTAGAAAAAGCGCTATATAAATCCCAGTTATTATTATTATTATTATTACTCATTGTTGTTTTTGAAAGTGCAATGCTTTGCAGCCAGTAGCACAGCCTTTGAAGGAGCATAGGTATGGGCAGCATCTGTGAAATTTAATTTGCAGGATAGGAGTGAGTTTAGGGTTGAATTGTCCATCCTCGTTCTATTCTCTGTCACTATCTTTCTAACCATGCTGAACACCCTCTCTGATGATGTATTGCTGTGTGGCACGCACAAAAGTGCCTTCATCAAATGCACCAGAGTCTGGAATCTTCCATCTCTCCCGAGCAAACCCCTTCTCCTGTCCTGGATGAACTGAAATTCTTGTTTTCAATCATTTTGGAACTTGCAAGCGTACTTCTTCTTCTTACTCGTCGTCGCCATGACTGTCTTTTCTTCGTTCTTCTGCTTCGTCTCTGTTATGTTTTTTAACATTACTACTTGCCGTAGTTTTGAAGCAATGAATGATGGGAATCCGGATGTTGTGTGTCAGTGTATTAACGTGTCGGCTGGAATAAACACACGCTGAGAAATAGCTCCGTGCCTGCCTACTTTATGGGTTATAGATAAACCTATGGATAACGGAGACAAATATAATAGTCTCCTTCTTGTTGTGTGTGCAGTTGCACACTGAGCTCCAAAAGACGTAGATGTGGGCCGGCACGCTGTTTATATGGCGGAAAAGCGGACGTGACGACAGGCTGTCCTGACTCAGGTCCGGCTGGAAATCGGGAGAAATTCGGGAGAATGGTTGTCCCGGGAGATTTTTCGGGAGAGGCACTGAAATTCGGGAGTCTCCCGGAAAATTCGGGAGGGTTGGCAAGTATGGCTGAAACAGAAACAGACTTTAAACATAGCAGAACTTTAACAAACACACAACAAGACGTGACTTGTAATGACACATCTATAACTAATTAAAGTTACTGCAATTAAATATTTCAGTTTGAAACGTTCTATTATCTTGTTGTCTGCTTTGTATTTCCACAGTTTTTAGCCTATTGCAGCAAGCAATTAGTTGGGCCTAAATTAACTACAGCTACAGCTGGTTGATACAGCCACCACATTTTGTTTGACTGATCTAATTCCAAACATTATTAACAACCTGTTCATAATGCCTTATTTTAGATGACGAGTTAGTGAAATTTGATAGCGTATTACCATTAAATTCGAGTTTACTCTTGTGTCTCAGCATGTTTCCACAGTATTGCTTTTGTGCATAAAATAAGTTATTGGATATTTGTTTCTGCCAAAGAATATGAGCATGTGAGCAGCTGTGTTAATAATTTGCGATGAATTTTACATGCGCTGTAGTGAGATATTGTGTTTTTGTGGACCCATTCATCTTCATAGTCAATAATTGGCCCTGCAGCGTAATGACAGAGAGAGCTTTATGGGTTTATTTGGACATTTTTTGAGAAATGTGCAGATACAAAACCTAACTAATTTCCCTGAAAAAGCTGCCACTAAGCTAAAGTGAACACAGGTGCTCCAAGTGTTCACATTCACCTCTACCTCATATGCACTATTTATCTGCTGTAAGTAAGCCACATGTAAGCTGTTATTTATGATGAGACTCGGGAGAATTACGGGATCTAAGTAGCTTCTCTCTCATTATTGCCATAATGCGCATTAAAGTGATAAAGCCAGCTGCAGAGAGGCTCCCTGCGGGGGTTCGCTCATCCATATTCAAAAGGATGAGAGAGTTAGAACTGCTATGCTTGTCAGTACATTAATACCTGATATGTCTCACTCTTGTGTCTCCTGTGAGAGATTAGACTGCTTGTAGGTGAGGTGGGCTATTTAAACTCGCTCTATACGCTGCCTTCTACTCCGGAAATAGTTTTTTACTGTGTTAAACAACTGTTTGATCAGGCACAATTTGGCATATTGTAAAAAAAATTTCTAGGACACAAAAAGGGCAAACCAAAATCATTACTATTGCATTGACTGTCATGGGGCATCTTGCGAAAGCAGTGTTGGTCGGGCCCATATATTTGGCAGGTGCTAGTCCTAAGTGTCCCAATAATTGTGTCCAGTTTTAGTCCCAAGTGTCCCAATACTTGTGTCAAGTTGTAGTCCTAAGTGTCCCAATACTTTTGTCCAGTGTAGGTGTCCCAATACTTGTGTCCAGTGGTAGTCCTAAGTGTCCCAATACTTTAGTCCAGTTTTAGTCCTTAGTGTCCCAATACTTTTGTCTAGTGGTAGTCCGAAGTGTCCCAATACTTCTGTCCAGTGTAAGTGTCCCAATACTTTTGCCCAGTGGTAGTCCTAAGTGTCCCAATACTTTTGTACACACTTTTTATGACCAATTTAGGAAAATATTATAAGTAAGGCAAATGGATCACTCCGGACAGGACATGCAGGTAGGAGCATGGTTTATTCCTGAGAAGTCAAAACATTCTTGAGAAGTCAAAACAGAAAACTAGTCGAAGGAAAAGACGTGCCGTTCGCACTTGAAGCTAAGGCAAAGACTTAGCGCAGGAAGCATGGAACTATGGACATGGAACCTCACGAAACTGTGGCATGAAATAAACAAGACTTAGGCATGAAGCGAACAACTAGCATAAACTATGGCATGGAACAAACAAGACTTACTTGGCAAGGCATGAGGCAAACAAATGACGCCAGGCCGACTGACTGGCAAAGGCCGGCTTAAATAATGTCTCTGATTGGAAACAGGTGCGCGTCCCGAACACCAGAGGCAGGTGAAAATCATAAATAGCCATGGTAACAAACACAGGAGGTGCACAAACAGGCACTTAAGGAATCCAAAATTAACAGAACATAACAAAAACATGATCCGGACCACGGATCATGACAGATGGCTTCTTTGGTCTTTCACTTTGATCCATGATGATGATAAAGACTTGACATCGTTAACTTGTACATTACCTATTGCCAACACCGTCAATCAACCAGAGTCACGTAAGTCACGTAGCTGACAGAACAGACATTTTTCGCATGACCCAATTGATTACAAGTAGGTATATGGGTCTATTTTATTTTTCACCTCGAAGGGTACACTTACTTCCCCCCTCGAGTTCTATATAAAACCGAGGCGGAAATGTGCCGGCCCGTGGGTGAGATGGGTGGAGAGGAGTGTTTTGGAAAAGGAGGAATATTACGTCTCCGTTTTAGAAAAGACAGGCCGACAAATTGTCGTCCTTACCTTGGAGCAAATGTGGCACCTTCTCTACTTGGAAATGAGCGGCGGTAGTCGAGAAAACTGGCAAGTTTTGTTTAGATGTTTTATTTTTTTTTGGTGTGTGTGCCCTCACACTGATTGCGCTGGGCAGTCGCCCACATTGCCCATAGCAAAAACAGCCCTGGTAAGATCTATTCACTTGTTTTACTCTCATATAAGTGAGTCTGCTTACTTAACAAAACTCCGTCTGCCTTCTTCTCTGAACTCTTTGTTAAGCCAAGCCTTTTATTAAAGTGTAGTTTCTGCAAGTGGTTCTATGTAAAAAATGCTTGGTGTTAAAATGTTTCGGTGTCTTGAACGGAATAATTGGATTTAAATTGTTTCCTATGGGGAAAAAAGGTTTCGGTTATCATAAGATTCGACTCCTTGGAAGGGATTGATAATAAAACCAAGGTACCACTAGGGATGATGTTTGATAAGAAATTATCGAGTTCGAGCCTATTATCGAATCCTCTTATCGAACCGATTCCTTATCGATTCTCTTATCGAGTCCAGATAGGTTGTTGTATATGGAAAAAAACACACAATATTTGGTTTAACAAATCACTTCACATTCTCTACTGCTCGCTACTATAGTATTACCATATCTGAGTTATTGTGCAGAAATGTGGGGAAATAACTACAAATGTGCGCTACATTCGTTAACCGTTTTACAAAAAAAACCGGATTCGAGCATCATCCCTAAGTACCACTGCACGGTATATGCATGTTTTTTCTGGAGATGGGGGTAAAATTCTGAATATATCAACATCAGGCCTGCTCGATTTCAAAAGCCCCTCTATCGTTGACAAAATTGGCACTCATCGAATAGTCCTGTAATTAAAAATGACTAAGTATACATTTCCCCCCAAAAATAGACACAGTATTGATTTCAGGCTTGTTTTGGGGTTTTGTATATGGTGGAGACAATACTGCAGATATTTTAGAGCAGAAACTCTAAAGGACGCGAAGCATCCACATGACTGAAATTTCAGAAACAAGTTGAAGAACAATTTCTCTTTTGGATCATTAAAGTTTGTCTAAGTCTAAGTCTAAGTTTTATAATGAGTTTCAGCACATTTTAGAACGCCCACTTTAAGCTCCAAAATGTGGGCGAGCCTGCACCAGCCTGCAGACCTCACCTACAGAAGACTGGAAGCAATTGCATATTGTGAAGTATGTGTCTTGGTAGTATCTTCATCACAAATTTGAAACACTCACCAAATATGTCTGCCAGATGCATTGTTGCAGGTCCTAGTAATACAACTAAAAGAGGGGTCATTTCCAAATCATGTGAATATGAGGAAGGTATGGACCTCTCTAGTCAAATTGACTCACGCAAAAAAGGACAAAGATAGAGGTAATTTGCAGCCATCATTTCAATTATTTTGACTTTGAAGAATTAGGGTTTAGACTTTGAATGCAAAACAATGTATAAGACTCTATAGCCAAATGAGATCCCAAAAATCAGGAGCACCATAGAGGGGAGGTGGACTGATTCAAACCTGCGGAAAAATGGAGAAAGAAGAGAAGACACGCTGGAAATGACCTTGGCGTGGCTCTCCCAGCAACCTTGTTTAAAATTTTCCACAGACTCTTTGTATATTTCCGGTTATCTGTCAATAGTTTATCACAGTGGTTCTCAACCTTTTTTCAGTGATGTACCCCAAGTGAACATTTTTTTAATTCAAGTACCCCCTTATCAGAGCAAAGCATTTTTGGTTGAAAAAAAGAGATAAAGAAGTAAAATACAGCACTATGTTATCAGTTTCCGATTTATTAAATTGTATAACAGTGCAAAACATTGCTCATTTGTAGTGGTCTTTCTTGAACTATTTGGAAAAAAAGATATAAAAATAACTAAAAACTTGTTGAAAAATAAACAAGTGATTCAATTATAAATATGTCCACAAAAAATCTAGCTGTCAACACTGAATATTGCATTGTAGCATTGTAATGAATGGAATAGCCTACTTGATTTGATGTTCAGTTTATCAACTTACATTCATATTTTCTTGAAGTATTATTCAATAAATATATCTATAAAGGATTTTTAAATTGTTGCTATTTTTAGAATATTTAAAAAAAAATCTCACGTACCCCTTGGCATACCTTCAAGTAATATAATAATAATAATAACTGGGATTTATATAGCGCTTTTCTAAGTACCCAAAGTCGCTTTACATGTAGAACCCATCAATCATTCACACCTGGTGGTGGTAAGCTACTTATATAGCCACAGCTGCCCTGGGGTAGACTGACGGAAGCGTGGCTGCAATTTGCGCCAACGGCCCCTCCGACCACCACCTATCATTCTTTATTCAATTCACCGGTGTGAGTGGCACCGGGGGCAAATGGTGAAGTGTCCCGCCCAAGGACACAATGGCAGTGATTTTTTGGATGGTAAGAGGCGGGGAGCGAACCTGCAACCCTCAGGTTTCTGGCACGGTTGCTCTACCCACTACGCCATGCCGCGTACGCGTACCCCCAGGGGTACGCGTACCCCTATTTGAGAACCACTGGTTTATCATAATAGTCCTGTTTCTGTTTTCTGATTAAATAAGTCACTTTATTTTTGTAGTATTTGTATTTGTCATATGTTTGCTCATTTCTGGCCTTTAAACATTTTTTATATCATTTATTATTTTTCCTACATTCATTACTCAACACTTTTGTCATCCAAGGCTGTTTATCTTTGTGTTTTTTACTTATGCATGAAGTTGTGATTACCGGACAGTGCATGTAGTATGATTCGATTATTGAATTAAGGAATATATCATATGCGGAGTTGGTATCCGATTCACTGAAAACACTATTCCATTCTTTGTTTATCATGTCACGTTCAAAGGCCATGATTCTCATTTCATTACAGAGTGTTCTAATGGTTTTTGTTTCACTGTTTGACTGCCAAAATCATTTTCAGGAGCAAAAAACATTCAACTTGTTCCTGAAATTTCAGTCATGTGGATGCCTCGGGTCCTTTAGAGTTTCTGCTCTAAAATATCTACAGTATTGTCTCCACCATATACAAAACCCCAAACCAGTGAAGTTGTGTAATTCATAAATAAAAACAGAATACAATGATTTGCAAATCCTTTTCAACTTATATTCAATTGAATAGACTGCAAAGACAATATATGTGATGTGTGAGTTACTTTGCGCCTATAACAATCCGGATGGTTCTTTTCCTCTTTGGTCCGGAGGACACCACGTCCACAGTTTCCAAAAAAAATTTGAAATGTGGACTCGTCAGACCACAGAACACTTTTACACTTTGCATCAGTCCATCTTAGATGAGCTTGGGCCCAGTGAAGCCGAGGGCGTTTCTGGGTGTTGTTGATAAATGGCTTTCGCTTTGCATTGTAGAGTTTTAACTTGCACTTACAGATGTAGCGACAAACTGTAGTTACTGACTGTGGTTTTCTGAAGTGTTCCTGAGCCCATGTGGTGATATCCTTTACGCACTGATGTCACGTTTTGATGCAGTACCGCCTGAGGGATCGAAGGTCACAGGCATTCAATGTTGTTTTTCGGCCTTGCCGCTTACGTGCATGATTTCTCCAGATTCTCTGAACCTTTTGATGATATTACGCACCATGGATGGTGAAATCCCTAAACTCCTTGCAATAGCTCGTTGAGAAATGGCAATTTGCTCACGCAATTGTTCACAAAGTGGTGACCCTCGCCCCATCCTTGTTTGTGAATGACTGAGCATTTCATGGAAGCTGCTTTTATACCCAATCATGGCACCCACCTGTTCCCAATAAGCCTGTTCACCTGTGGGATTTTCCAAATTAGTGTTTGATGAGCATTCCTCAACTTTCTCAGTCTTTTTTGGCACTTATGCCATATTTTTTGAAACATGTTACAGGCATCAAATTCCAAATGAGCTAATATTTGCAAAACATAACAACGTTTTCCAGTTCGAACGTCAAGTATGTTGTCTTTGCAGTCTATTCAATTGAATATAAGTTGAAAAGGATTTGCAAATCATTGTATTCTGTTTTTATTTACGATTTACACAACGTGCCAACTTCACTGGTTTTGGGTTTTGTACATTTTCTGTGTGTTTCCATTGTAAAACACTGAATTCCCAACAAAGCCCAACAGTACACAAGGTACTTAATGGCTCTTTGGCTAAATGAATGATGAATGTCAACAAGAACCGTAATAGTTTTCTGCACAATCAATGAAACATGCTGTTATGAGGAACAAACGGAACAATGAGTGGAAAATGTCAAACAAAGCCACAACTTAATGTTACAAATGTTACTGAATAACAAATGAAAATACCCAACAATGGTAATGTATTGTCATGGGGAAACATAGGACACCTCATGGGTATTTACAGTGTATATGTTTGTGTACAGTGTTGCCTTTACCTCTATTTTTCAGACAAAAAAAACAAATTAAACCTCAAACAGTGGATTGACTTGAAATTTCCCACAGTGCTCAATACGCTTTATAACACACTCACTGTAACTTTAGGCATAGGCACCAATCTACATTTCTGGCAGTGGGTGCTCGGTGTGTGTGTGTATTAGTGTTGTCCCGATACCAATATTTTGGTACCGCTACCGCTACCGGTACCAAAAGTATTTCGGTACTTTTCTAAATAAAGGGGACCACAAAAAAATGTCATCATTGGCTTTATTTTAACAAACAAATCTTACGGTACATTAAACATATTTTTCATATTGCAAGTTTGGTCTTAAATAAAATAGTGAACATACAAGACAACTTGTCTTTTATTAGTAAGTAAACAAACAAAGGCTCCTAATTTAGCTGCTGACATATGCAGTAACATATTGTGTCATTATCCATTCTATTATTTAGTCAACATTATTAAGAACAAGCGGTAGAAAATGAATCATTAATCTACTTGTTCATTTACTGTTAATATCTGGTTATTTTCTGTTTCAACATGTTCTATCTACACTTCTGTTAAAATGTTATAATGACTTATTCTTCTATTGTTTGATACTTTACATTAGTTTTGGATGATACCACACATTTGGGTATCAATCCGATACCAAGTAGTTACAGGATCACACATTGGTCATATTCAAAGTCCTCATGTGTCCAGGGACATACTGTATTTCCTGACTTTATAAACATAACATAAATTTTAAAAAAATGAAAGAAATTGTGTGATGTTAAAAAATATCGATGTAATCATAGTAGCATCGACTAGATACGCTATTGTACGTGGTATCAATACAGTGGTTGTTAGGTGTAGATCCACTAATGGCGTTTGTTTATATTGTAGCGTCCCAGAAAAGTTGGTGCTGCAGGGCATTCTGGGTATTTGTTCTGTAGTGCTTATGTTGTGTTGCGGTGCAGATATTCTTCCGAAATATGTTTGTCGTTGTTGTTTAGTGTGGTCTTCATACTGCCACCCTTAGTGTGACATGTATGGCTGTTCAGTAAGTATGCCCTTCATTTGCTCGTGTGCAGTGTGTTCAAAATCAAGATGATTATAGAATATTTACAATGTTGGGCACAATAAAATGTTGGTTAGGCTTTGTTAATTCGGGATTATACAGTTTGTGACTTTATTATTATGTGAAACGGATACAATTGGCCACGAAAGTAGCAACAACAAGAATTACTTTTCAAAAAGTATTTTAAAGATTGGAAGTTGCCATCAAATCCACGTGGGTGCTCAACATTGTCTGTGGATGCCCGGGCCCCGAAGCACCCACGGGATCGGCGCCTATGACTTTAGGACAGTGGTTCTTAACCTGGGTTCGATCGAACTCTAGGGGTTCGGTGAGTCTGCCTCAGGGGTTCGGCAGAGCCTCCGGCGCGGAGGTCAAGACACGCCAGACTCATCGTGTAAATAAAAACTTCTCCCTGTCGGCGTATTATGGATACCCCCAAACAATGTTCCCTCTAATTTTCCATATGTGTGAGCAAACGCAAAAACTCCTTGAGCATTCAGTGGAGCACATGGGAGCGACGTCAGACCTGCAGCACACCTGTCCCAAACCTGACTAAATAACAAGTTCAATGTTTTATTATTGTAATCAAATGACAGCAGTCATTTCCATGAGATTATTTTTTAATAGAAGTGTTTTGGCCCACTTACAATGACTATAACATATTGTTTTTCATGAGCTGTGTACTAGTATTATATGTCTGGGTGGGGGGGTCCTGCTTTGGATATAATGTGTACCCCTTTCAGATATCGCATTTAGTTCCCACTAAAACATTCACATGTTGCACAATGAGATGTAAACATGGGATCATGTGTACATTCCTGTAACTTTCTGTTTGTAAAATATATTTTTATTAGTATTTCTTTAATATAATAACATAATTTTATGATTACGGTTCGGGTTCGGTGAATGCACATATGAAACTGGTGGGGTTCGATACCTCCAACAGGGTTAAGAACCACTGCTTTAGGGTGTCGAGCTTAATTGGCAGTACATTTTGTATGCATCCGCATGAGACTGACAAGCCACAAAACATCTTAGCAAATAAACAGCCGCAGGTTATTGACTATGTGACTCATAATTACTTTTGTATATAAATGTCACTCACACAACATACAATAAAGTTTTTCTTCACAGAAATGTATACACCTTTCACCTGCCTTCCTCTTCTCCCTCCCCATCTGTGCTGTGATCCTGCTGATGTAAAAATACAATAAAGTGAGACTCACTGTGAAGTTCCTCCCTCAGCAGCTGCTGTCTCTAAATACTTTATTGAGTTATCCAGCAGAGAATATTTATGGCAAAGAGAGTCATTGAAGCAAGTCTCCGCTCCAAACGCTGGAATTTAAATGATAAATCTTGTTAGCATGTGAAGATCAATAAGCTTGCGATGCCTTCAAGTGTCCGTCAATAAATATTTACATCATGTACACATAATGTAACGTCTTTTAGTTTCGGGCTTTTTTACTTTTTAAAAATGTTCGCTGCTTTTGTATATGCATGGAATTTGGACGCTTTAAAGTGTTCAGACATCTGCCAGACTCATTCTGGCCCCCTTCAGAGTGCATGTCAGCACCACAATAGGACACCCCTATACTTTTGAGCCTGGGGGGGAAAGGAGAAGATGATTGAGGAAATAAGGAGGTCTGGAAAAGTAAAAATGTTCAAATGCCATTACAAGCGCGACGTGAACGTCTCTTTGTTGTGTTAACATATCCGATCTGTTGACCTCCAACTTGTTGAATGTTTTGGCGTAGGAAATCATATGCGTTGCTATGATGGTTAGAACTTCAAGTAAGTTTGACATTTGAGGCATATTATTGGTTTAAGTCTAAATTGTATGACTTTTTTTTGGCATTTGTTCCTAGTAAAATAATACCAGTCAAAAGTTTGGACACACTTTTTTGTGTAATTCAATAAGAAAATGTCTCCAAACTTTTGACGCTTAGATCCCATAAGATCTGCTGTTGTCACACACCAATAAGGGCGGGTACCTTTGAAAATTCCTGGTACCCGGTAAACGACACTACCAATTTTCTATACTTTTCGGTGTTATCATGCATTAATAAATAAATGATAATTGTTGTATGTTATGCCATCTATTATTGTATTTAATAACGAGCTGATAATGATAATAGTGCTTTCCAATAGTTATATCGTGTTTCCTTACACTTCTGAGTAGATATGTCCGATAATGGCTTTTTTGCCGATATCCGATATTCCGATATTGTCCAACTCTTTAATTACCGATTCTGATATCAACCGATACCGATATATACAGTCGTGGAATTAACACATTACATGCCTCATTTTGTTGTGATGCCCCGCTGGATGCATTAAACAATGTAACAAGGTTTTCCAAAATAAGAAAACAACTTCAACTCAAGTTATGGAAAAAAGTGCCAACATGGCACTGCCATATTTATTATTGAAGTCACAAAGTGCACTATTTTTTTTTAACATGCCTCAAAACAGCAGCTTGGAATTTGGGACATGCTCTCCCTGAGATAATCCTGATACCCACTACAACTATGGGAAATACTATACTTTGACTTTCACAATGTGCATTACTTTTTTTTTTTTTTAAACATGCCTCAAAACAACAGCTACAAAAACAATGAAGTTTTTGTTTTTTAAGTCCAGAGTATACTAGAGTAATAAAGTAATCAGTAACATAGTCCTCATTTAGTGCAAGACTGCCTGGCATACTGTATAGCAGGGAATTATAAACTGGGCTCACATCCATCTTCCGCTTGTATTCATCGTGTATCTCCTTATGATTCTTGAAGAGGTGGGAGATCAAATTGCTCGTATTAAAGGAAGACGTCTTGGTTCCTCCTCGCATAACCAACTTTTTGCAGTCATTGCAAATTGCCAGTTTTTTTATCTGTCAGAGACACTTTAAAATAATCCCAAACCATAGACATGGTGTCGTTAGTCACTCACCGAGTGAGCTCGCTTGTTAGCCATGGCTACAGCACCGGCAACAACACACTCCTGTTGATGTTATGCTGCGCTCGCGGCGGTTTGATTAGGTCATTAAGCGTCGCCAGTAAACCTCTCATGCTGCAGTCGTCAACTCCTGTGTTGTGTGTGGGAGAGGGGAGAGGGGAGGGGCTGCTGACTGGGAGACGCAACTGCTCTGTACTGCTCCCTACGTCCGTGTTTTACCGGATATGTACCGTATTTTTCGGACTATAAGTCGCAGTTTTTTTTCATAGCTTTGACTTGTATATGTTTTTTTCCTTTTTTATTATGCATTTTCGGCAGGTGCGACTTATGCTCCGGTGCGACTTATACTCCGAAAAATACGGTACCTCTCAGTACAGCGGCGTTTTAAAAAGTCATTATTTTACTTTTTGAAACCGATACCGATATTATATTTTAAGCATTTATCGGCCGATAGTATCGGCAGGCCGATATTATCGGACATCTCTACTTCTGAGTCTCATTTGCAAGTATTATACCGTATAGTACACTTACATGCAGTTGCAATTTTAAGACATTAGATGTCAGTAGCAGCCTGTTATATTTTAGACATCTAAATTGATATATTTTTAGTCGACTAAAATTACAGAACATTTTGTCAGCTAAATTATAAAGAATAACGCATCTTTGAGGTTTTATTATTGCAGACATCTGAAAAACTAAATGTAACGGTACAGTGGGAGAAGTCGTTTGCGACTATGTGTTGCGAGTATATGAGGAGTGTTACCAGGTGGTGTTGAAGGTGCGTGTTGAGATCGGTGCGGAAGTCCAGAAAGGGCAAGGCAGGCTCGGAGGTCCAGGGACAGGCAGGAGGTCAGGGGCTGGAGCGAGGCGTCGTGGTCCAAGGACAGGCGTGAGGTCGAGACCCAGGAAGGCAGCAGAGAGTAAAGAGGGGATCGAGGGAGACGAGACACACTGTTTGAAACCAGGGGATGGCAAAGGGTTGCTGGATGACGACACAGTGAGCACGACAGAGGGGAAACACAAAGAGCGGAGATGCACATGAGCAAAGAAGCGAGAGACATGTAAGGCTTACACTACTGGTACACGTAGCTACGTTTTGGCACTGGAACGCAGGACACGCTGGGTTATGAGGGTAGGAGACTCATCAGCGTCAGGTGTGTTGATTGCAGAGTGACTGCAGCCGCAGGAACGCCCGTGGGCGGGTCCAGAGGAGCGCTCCACGAAGCGCACAGCATAGTGAGAGGCGGCAGGTGTTTAAACCGTAACACTAAATTCACAACAAGACCTGCACTCCATGAATATATCAATAAGTACATTTCCCACTAACCTGACTGTGTGTTATTATTTTAGCTGTAACTTAGCATTATTTTTAAACGTTGAATAATATATGATTAAAATGGTCACATGAAGAAACAAACTGCAGTGGTTTTAGTGTGTATTGTGTTTAACTACACTGAGTGTGCACAATTGGCGCCTTGGCAAATGTCCCTTTTGTATACAGCAATGTGGAATGCATCTCAGTGTTATAAATCTAGAATATATTGTTGTGAAAAGGAAATTTCATATTTTTTTTGGAAGCTCATCTTGTACTTGACTTTGTTTATAGGGTTAGGCGCAATAAGTGTTCAACTTCAGCCTAAGCCCTTTCGGTCTGCAACATTTTTTATTTTATTTATGAATGTGCAACTGTTTGTTTATGAATGTATATTTGTTACGGTTTGTTTATTTTGTTGAACATTGACCGAAGAAATAATAAACTAAACTAAACGTACCTAACTTTCTTTGTGTGGTAGCTTGAAAAATTATAAATATAGTATTTTGGGTTGTCAAGTTGTGCAATTAATAGCTGAAGAGTGTGCTGAGGACATTGATTAAAGTGCCCTGTACAGGTATCTTAGCTTATTAAATTGGTGGACAAGATTACCCATGGTGTACATCAAAAGTTGTGGTAGAGTAATCGGTCTTGCTCCTGCTCAGCCATCTTTAACAGTAACTAAATACATTATGAGTATTTTCCGATATTAACTTTGGCGTAATTACTGTTGCGTAGATGTCTGGATGGTTAGCCTGCAGACGGTGCTTGAAATTGGTTGTATTTTTACAGCAGAAAATCGAGCCACAGGGTTTACAACAAAGGTGAAGTGTGTCCACATGTCTTCTCTTTCTTCCGGGTGTAAAAGACATATTAAATTAAAGTATGGAACGATGTAACGATATGAGAATTTCATATAACGGTTATTGTGACCAAAATGATCATAGTTATCATTATTATCGCGTGATTGTTGAATGTGCTCAAAACGTATTTATACATGCACTAAAATCTTTTGACCAAGTTATATTTTTTTTAATACTACTAAAATAAATACACACTGTTAGAAAACCTATTATTGTGCATGTCTTGTGTTCCTTATGCTTCACTGAAAGTGGTTAAAACATAGTATTTTATCTGTTTTATTAGCTAAACTTGTATTTTTTTAAATATCGGTTTGTACTGTAGCACATTAAACGTGCGTGACAAATAACATCTATTATAATTATGTTGTACTTCCTACTCTGTTCAGCGGTCCTTTAAAGCAGTGGTCCCCAACTTGTTTGTAGCTGCGGACCGGTCAAGGCTTGAAAATTTGTCCCGGGGGGGTGGATTTTTTTTGTATTTATTATTATTTTTCTTTTCATAAAGAAATACAATCATGTGTGCTTAAGGACTGTATCCCTGCATACTGTGTTGATCTATATTGATATATAATGTATATATTGTGTTTTTTATCAATCAATCAATCAATCAATGTTTATTTATATAGCCCTAAATCACAAGTGTCTCAAAGGGCTGCACAAGCCACAACGACATCCTCGGTATAGCCCACATAAGGGCAAGGAAAAACTCACCCCAGTGGGACGTCGATGTGAATGACTATGAGAAACCTTGGAGAGGACCGCATATGTGGGTAACCCCCCCCTTCTAGGGAGACCGAATGCAATGGATGTCGAGTGGGTCTAACATAATATTGTGAGAGTCCAGTCCATAGTGGATCCAGCATAACAGTAAGAGTCCAGTCCACAGTGGGGTCAGCAGGAAACCATCCCGAGCGGAGACGGGTCAGCAGCGCAGAGATGTTCCCAACCGATATACAGGCAAGCGGTCCACCCCGGGTCCCGACCCCGGACAACCAGCATATGTTGATTTAATAAAAAACCGCAGCCCGGTGGTTGGGGACCACTGCTTTAAAGCACCTTATTCCCCTGAGGTAAGATCGATCATCATAATTCTGTAGCGTGTCTATGGCGAAGAAATGTAAATTGGCATTGAGGTAGCGCATTGTGGAAAAGTGGAGCCTCACTTTACATTTGAGTGTTTTCTATCAGGCATACTTGCTAAGTTCGCTTTGAGTGCTGCCTGAGTGATTGTTTCCCCGCAAAGTGTTTGAGCCAGTGTTTATGTCTGTGTGGCAGTTTTTGGGTTTTGTGTGATTTTTCCTTTGTTTAGTGTTTCTTCCTGTCTATTGCTCTTACTTTGTTCTACTTTTTGCTTTATGGTTTGTTCTGCAGAGACAAGTGCTATTCACCTCACCTTTGCCTGGGTGGCAATTAGAAGGCTCACCTGTCCCTGATTACCAATCAGGAGGATATATCTACTGGTGTCACAGGCCTCTTGAGACTGGTTCATTGTTTCTTGTATGTCACAGTGAATGTATTGTCTACCTGAGTTCCTGCACAACCTGTGTTGTTATTTGTGTCTGCTGTCCTAAATAAAGGGACCATTTTACCTGCACGTTGCTTGCTTTTCTTTGCATCCTGAGATCACGCCAACCATCGCAACAAGCCTGCCTTTGTAATAGTTTAGTCTAAAACTGGACAAAGGTATCGAAATATGGCACTGTTTAATTTTACAAGAATTTAAAAGTATTCAACAGAATTTGGTTGGTGCTTATGAAGTTCTGAATTTGGTACCCATCCCTACAAAACGATGTTGGTTTGAACTCAAGTTAGTTTGACTTATGAGGCAAATTATTGTTTGCATGACAAATTGTATGGATGCTTCGGCAAATTAAATGTGCAAACAATACCAGTCTGAAGTTTAGAGACACTTCTTTGTGGTATTGAATAAGAAAATGTCTCAAAACAGTACTAGTCTCTCAGAGTTGAAATTGCTTGGGATTGGCTGATGTCACACAAAGATTAACCCCAGATTTGTTTGACATTTGAGGTCTAATTTTGGTGAATTCCAAATTGTACAACTTTTGTGGCACTTTTCCTTGTACATACATTTACCAGTCAAAAATGAAGACAACTATTATCCCCTTTTGACCCTTCACTACCAAGTATGAGTTGAAATCTCATAAGATGTGTTTATGTCACACAACAATGAGGGTTTTAACTCAAAGTTGGCCTGACTTTCGAGGCATATTTTTGGTTAAATTAAGAATTGTACAACTTTTTTGTTGCCATTTTCCTCGTACGTATAGTACCAGTCAAAAGTTTGGAGACATGTTCTTCCCTGTCGTCCAGTGATTCTTAACCTTGTTGGAGGTACCGAACCCCACCAGTTTGTTTCATATGCGCATTCACCGAACCCTCCTTTTTTTTCAAATTCAAGACAAAGTTATTATATGTTTTTGGTAACACTTTAGTATGGGGAACATATTCTAAGTAACAAAGACGTAATTTAGAGTTTTTTGGACACTAGGGGAACATATTCTAAGTAATAAAGACTTAATTTAGAGTTATTTGGTTAGGGTTCGGGTTAGGGTTCGGGTTCGGGTTAGGGCATACTTGCCAACCTTGAGACCTCCGATTTCGGGAGGAGGGGGGTGGGGGCATGGTCTGGGGTGGGGCAGGGCGTGGTTGGGGGCGTGGTTAAGAGGGGAGGAGTATATTGACAGCTAGAATTCACCAAGTCAAGTATTTCATACATATACAGTATATATATATATATATATCTACATCCTGAAAATATGCAAACAAAACTGTGTATAGATAATTGATACTTCAAACTTGCATAAATAAATATTAAGGAATATAACATAATTTGGCTTCTGAGAGTTTCAAAATGCAATGAATAAAATGCTAAAGTTGTTGATAAACAAGCAATTATTTTAATAATTAAATATGGTCATTTTAAATGAATTATTATGATAATTTAAAATCAATTATTTCAAATATGTTTATTTTAATGTATAGTTCTATGGCTGGATGTAATAAGGAGTCAGGAAAAAATACAAATAAAAATACAATTAATTTTGATGTTTTTAGCAAAATATAGTAAACATGTATTTAGTATTTTTTTTTGTAAATTTTTGTACATTTTGTAAATTGTAAATATATTTATTTTTAGGTAAGATAAACATAATAATACAATTTATCTCTAGTCTGGATGATTTAGTTCTTGTCACCCTGTTGTCCTCCCGTCATGAAAAAAGGCTGTCCTCACTCAGGTGGCTTCCAGCTCCGGCTGAAAATCGGGAGATTTTCGGGAGAATATTTGTCCCGGGAGGTTTTCGGGAGAGGCGCTGAATTTCGGGAGTCTCCCGGAAAATTCGGGAGGGTTGGCAAGTATGGGTTAGGGTTCGGGTTAGAGTTAGGGCCAGGGTTAGAGGGTTAGGGTTATAATAAGGCCATGCCGAATAAGGCATTGATAAATACTTAATAATGACTAGTTAAGAGCCAAAATGTTACTAATTTGCATGTTAATAAGCAACTAATTAATGGTGAATATGTTCCCCATACTAAAGTGTTACCATGTTTTTTTACTGGTGCACAAAATGAACCGTGCATGAACATCACCTTGTTCAAACAACAAAACCAACACAGTGCATAAACTCACAACAAATTACACACCTGCAAATCAGTCTGACTTCTGCTGTTGCCGTATCCGTAATACACCGATGGGGAGAAGTTTTTATCTACACGATGAGTCGGGTGTGTCTTGACCTCCGCCGAATCCCTGAGCCCGACTCACCGAACCCCTAGGGTTCCATCGAACCCAGGTTAAGAACCACTGCTCTAGTCTCACTGAAGTACATTCTCTTAACCCTTGGATCCACAATCGACCAATACCTATACTCTTCCAAGACTTCAAATCAATGTGTTTTGCAATAAGCTGGGTTGTTATTGATGTCTATATCTGGTCCGTCACCTTCTCCCGGGCAGAAGGGCGACACGGCAGTGCGGCTGGATCAAAAGAGACGTCGGGAACGCTTTGCTGAACAACAAGTTGCTTTATTACAAGCGAGCGTCATTATACAGGACTGCAGTACCTGGAGGAAGTCAAGAAAAGAAATGTGTCCCTCCTAACCTGGAGAGGCTGAACCACAGTCTTATATTCCATCAGTTGGTGGAGTGGCCGTGCCAGCAACTTAAGGGTTCCAGGTTCAATCCCCGCTTCCACCATTCTAGTCCCTGTCATTGTGTCCTTGGGCAAGACACTTTATCCACCTGCTCCCAGTGTCACCCACACTGATTTAAATGTAGCTTAGATATTGGGTTTCACTATGTAAAGTGCTTTGAGTCACTAGAGAAAAGCACTATATAAATCTAATTCACTTCACTTCATTTAACTCCTGCGTCTGGGTGTGTGTTGATTCAGAAGAACACAACCTGACCATGTAAGGAGATGTTCATGTGAAAGTGTCTTCAAAACAACTGATCTAAGTCATAACTTAAATGTTGGCTTTGAGCTAGACAGGTAGTCTCTTCTCAAGGATAGGGCTATTACTTTTGCATTTCGAAGACCCAATAAGAGCCTCTTTTCCTACGAGAAGTTATCAGTCCACCTGCAAATATCAAACTAAGTGGCCTTATCTTATTATGTGCTCAAACTGAAATACCACTATTTAATTAAACTTGGTGGTTCACCTTCTTCAAGTTGGATATAAATATTCACCATAAGCAAAACATGATGTGAGTTAATTAATTCACGCCATTATTCTTCAAAATGTTTACAACGAAGAGTTGTGATATATTTATTTTCCAGGTGTTCCTCATAAAACATGTTTGTGACATGAAGCCTTGTCCAGTACGCACAATACGTGACGGAATGTGCTGGGGGCCTTGTGATTTCGCCTTGTCTCCACTTCGTCTGCGTGCTGTCGTCTTATCTTCGTTGAGGTCCTTGAAGTCCTTGGCTGTTAGCGGACTAAAACAAAGATAACATCTGCGGCTGAGGCCACCCCTCAGAAAAGAAGTTCCGTCCTTGCACAGATACAACAGTCTAACTTGAGCACAAGAGCTAATAACTTTAGCAACAGACTTTAAGCATACTAAAGTTGTGTGATAATATATATACATGATTATTCTAACAGGCGGTGAGACAGAGAGTGGGTGATTTGAAAGTTTGATAAACCTACTGAATATGTTTGAGAAGGGGGGAAAAAGAAAGCTGTAAAATAATTAGAAGCACACAGATCAAAAGATAGTATTTCAGCAGCAAAGGCGGCAACAGACTTTTCCGGACGTGACGTCACAAACAAGATATTGACTTCTGGTGCATTGTATGAGGTACGTACAGTACCAGTCCAAAGTAGGACACCATTTCCCATGCTATTGAGTGAGAAAATGTTGACTGGTACTCAATGTTCCCTCTAATTGTTCATGTGTCTGAGCAAACACAAAAACTCCCTGAGCATTCAGTGGAGCACATGTGAGCAACATCACACATGGCAATACCAGCAGCACACCTGTCTCAAACCAATCTTTTATAATAACACTCAAATGAGAGGAGTCATTTTCATGACATTATTTTGTAATATTAGTGATTTGGCCCACTTGTAATGAAAATAAAAGAAATCTTGTTTTTCATAACCTATGGATTAGTATTGTACAATATGTCTGGGTGGGGGTCCTGCTTTGGAAATCATTTGTACCCCTTTCAGAGATCACATTTAGTTCCCCTTAAACATCTTCATGTTGCACAATGAAATGTAAGCATAGGATGAAGTGTGCATTCCTGTAACTTTCTCTAGTAAAAGCATTCCATGATTAATATCAATAAATTAACATTAATAATAAATGACAGTAGAATAAGCACACGTATGACTGAGGAGTCATAGTGCAACTTTGTGTGGTGTTTGAGTTGTCCGACTTTTTGTGTGGCCTTAAACGCACCAGTGGCTTAGTCGTATGAGTGTTAGTGACAGATGACAAGTTGCTTTTGGCCTGGTTTGTACGGCAGAAAATGACTAGTTTTTCAAGTTAGAAGTTTTTCACTCATGTTTTTGGTGTGGTTATGGCCGAATATAAACAGTTTTGCTCAATAAAGTGATCGATATAATTCCTGTCCTCAAAGCATCTCGATAGACGTTACAATAATTGAACGGTGTTCAATTGAACGGTGTTGACGAACACCGTTAGGGCCGCTTGTTGTCACTGTCACTCAGAGTTGCATTACAAAACTACACACAATAAATGTGTTTATTTCGTTTAGAATTCAGATGGGTTTGATTTGGTGCGCGGCATATTTTTGCTGTGCACAGAGGACGCTTGAGCAGTGTGCAATTGCGCAGGCGCGCACCTTAGAGGGAACGTTGCTGGTACTGTAGCTTTAACTAAGTGTTTTTTGTTGTCCATGAAAAAAAAAAATACTGTCCCTGTAGGAGTTGTTCCGTGAAGTTGCAACTGCGGAACCTTTAAGTCCCAGCGTGCCTCATTAGCTGTTGCCATTTCAGCTCTCGTCCCCTTGTTAATCACCTCAGTCGATCACCTCTGTCCAATCAGCACTACTCTGTGATTAAAAGCAGCAAGATGCATCTGGATAGTCCTGCATTTAGTCAGGTGTGTAGAAAATCTGTTTCAAAGGCCTCAGCTCTAATACTGTATAATTCACCATTATCCCTGTGTGTTGGTTATATTCATGTGTGGTGCATTATTATCATTGTAACCGCACTGAATCACTCCTATTCAGTTTTCACGTGGTGCTTACAGATATTTCGGCTAGCAAACGATTGTAAAGGGACCTTATTTAGAAACTGCAGCCATTCTTCTAACCATGTTGTCCATCTTAAAAGTGGATCTTGTATCTAAAATTGAATTTGTTCCCTTAATCAAACATGTATTTTTTTTATCTGCTCAAGTAAACACCTCTCTTTGTAGGACCGCACTGTTTATGCCCGACAGTTATCTCGAATATACGGCCGTGCGTTGCCTCTTTCAAGGTCAGTTCACTCACCTTAGCCTTGATCATGGAGTGAACCCCCCTGGTGAGCGCCGCTGACCCTCAGTGAACATGCAGAGGAGCATACGGCGGACGCCAAGTCCAGACCATGACCTTTGCTCCCATTGCTTCAAACAGAAGAGATTATTTTTGCAGTTGTATTCCCTTCCTTTCCCCGAGATAAAACATGTGATTATACTTTTTGTTCACCTCAGTAACCTCTACATCACCAATTGGTTACAGCAAGACATACTAACCTTGAAAGGTTATACAAATTGTATTAACTAAAGGAATCACTGTGACGTCCAAGGAGTTTAGTACACTTGTTCTTCCCAAAATATTGATGTCAACTTGTTTTCTTAGACATTGTGCACTGGGCAACCAGGACAGAGACATGTGTTCTATTAACCAACACAACAATACGTTTAATTTCTGGTTTTATGGTTATCATCGTCATCATAAAATACACAGAAAGCCGAAGAACATGCAAAAAACATGTAAATGAAACCATTAGATACTCACTCTGCTGAAGTCTCACAAGATTGGCACATTGTATGTATATATATATATATATATATATATATATATATATACAGTGTATATATATATATATATATGTATATATACAGTATATATATATATATATATTTTTTTTTTTGTATATATATATATATATATATATATATATATATATATATATATATAATGTGTGTGTGTATATATATATGTATATGTATGTATATATATGTGTGTGTGTATATATATGTATATGTATGTATATATTTATGTATATATACATACTTATATATGTATATATATATATATATATATATATATATATATATATATATATATATATGTATGTGTGGGAAAAAAAATCACAACACTATTTCATCTCTACAGGCCTGTTTCATGAGGGGGGGTTCCCTCAATCATGGGTTCATAGGTGAGGGTGAAATTGTATCCGCTTTCATCAAGGGCTTTTTGGTACGGGGGGGTTGCTTGGTCAAATTCAGCTTTGCTAGATGACAGCATCGATAGCCTTTTATTAATTCCGGTAGGTATTCTTTTCGTGGTGGTGGGTGGGTGGTTGCTGTCATGGTGCACGTATTGGAGTGTTGTGTTGGGTTTCGTGAATGGTTGGTAGCTGTTATTTCTCAGGTTGAAAGTGACGTCAAGGAAGTTGACGGTTTGCTTGTTGGCTTCAATCGTGATCCGTAGGCCGTTCTCTTTGAAAATTTGGCATATGCGCTTCTTGGTATTCTCGCTGCTCCTTGGCGAGGCGCGACACATACGTGCACCATGACAGCAACCACCCACCCACCACCACGAAAAGAATACCTACCGGAATTAATAAAAGGCTATCGATGCTGTCATCTAGCAAAGCTGAATTTGACCAAGCAACCCCCCCGTACCAAAAAGCCCTTGATGAAAGCGGATACAATTTCACCCTCACCTATGAACCCACGCCAGGAAACCAACCGAAAAAGAACAGAAAACGAAACGACATCATCTGGTACAACCCCCCATACAGCAAAAACGTCTCAACTAACATTGGACACAAATTCCTCAATCTGATTGACAAACAATTTCCCAAAGACAACACCCTAAGAAAAGTATTCAACAAGAACAACATTAAATTGAGCTACAGCTGTATGAACAATATACAACAAATCATCTCAAACCACAACAAAACAATTGCAAATGAGCCGTCGGCCCCCGGACAGAGCGACTCCAAAACCAACAAAGGTTGCAACTGTCGAAAGAAACCTGATTGCCCTCTCAACGGGGGGTGCTTACAAACATCAGTTGTCTACCAATCTAAGGTAACACGCAAGGACATTAACACATCCGACACATATGTAGGATTAACTGAAGGAGAGTTCAAAACCAGATGGAACAATCACAAGGCTTCTTTCAGGAACCAAAACCTGCGGAATACCACAGAACTCAGCAAACACATTTGGGACCTCAAAGACAATAATGTTGAATATTCAATAACATGGCAAATTCTTGCATCCAGCACACCTTACAATAGTGGTAATAAAAGATGCAACCTATGCTTGAAAGAAAAACTGTTTATTATTTACCGTCCAGACCTGTCATCCCTCAACAAGCGCAGCAAAATTGTAACAGCATGCCTCCACAGACGGAAACACCTCCTAGGTAACACATGAGCCAATCACCACGCCCCTACACCAGCCTGTACCCACCCACTCTGTGCCCTATATAATCCATGGTATGTGAATGCTCCCATTAAAATCTCCTGATAATTGAGGGAACCCCCCCTCATGAAACAGGCCTGTAGAGATGAAATAGTCTTGTGATTTTTTTTTCCCACACATACATATATTGCGCTCTACTACGGTATCGAGCACTATTTTTTGGATAACCTTATTAAGACATATATATATATATATATGTATATATATATATATATATATATATATTTAATTTTAATACTCTCCATTTATTGTACTATTATATTTATCTATGTGATTTAAAAATGTGTATATATATATATATATATATATATATATATATATATATATATATATATATATATATATATATATATATATATATATATTTATACATATATGTGTGTATATATATTTGTATATATATATATATATATATATATATATATGTGTGTGTGTGTAAATATATATATATATATATATATATATATATATATATATATATATATATATATATATATATATATATATATATATACAATACTCACCTGTCCCGTTAGAGCGACCCTTTCAGACCAGGTCTTTAGGCTCATCAAGGGGTCTTTCCAATTGTTTAATCTTTGACCTGGAAAATGGTGAAGACCCCTATGTTAATTTGTTTGTTAAATTCCATTTGTATTTGGGCCAAGGGAGACAATAGCATACCAGGGGTTGCTGTGGTGAAACAGATTATTGGAAAATCAATGATTTTTGTTGAAATAGCAACTCAGTTTGATTAAATTTAAGTAATCGTCCTGATAAACAGGAAGGTAGAAAAATAATATAAAAAGTTACCTTTTACGTTTCTATGGAAAATAATTGCTTGTATTGGGAGACTAAGTTGTGCAGTGAGAGTTCACTGTGATGAAAAAGGATTGCTTGAATGTGGTATTTATCGCCGCCTATGGGACTGGAGTGGGACAGCATCGCACAACATCTCAGTCATACTAGTAATTATTCTGCATTGGTGGAAGTCTCTACTCTTCTAGTTTGATTGAATTCCACTAGGTTTTACTTAGTAAATCTGGTGTAACACACATTGTAATGATCCACACAAAATATAATAGATTATATTATGTGGTCGGTGCTCTTGCTGCAGGAGCGGGGTGTGCCAGGACCGGCTTCGAAACACAGCTGACAGGTGATTAGATTGCCCAGCTGGGGCTGATCATCTAATCACCTGTTGCCCTCATCAGTAGCGGCCGGGGCCAGGAGGAAGGGTTGGTTGGTGGAGAAAGACACACAGACACTGGAGAGCCGAACAGTGACTTAGACTTAGACTTCCTTTTCATTCATTTATTTTTCATTCAAAATTTGAACTTTACAGCACAGATAAGAACAACATTTCGTAACATAAGCTCATGGTAATGCAGAATAAAAAAGAAATAAGGTGCATATATAAATAAATAAATATATATAAATAATATATAAATATATATATATAAAATAAATACATATATATAAATAAATAAATAGATTATTGTACAGATAAATATATTGCACTTTTTCACATGCGTCCACGTTTATGGATGTATGTTATATTGTCTTTTTTATTCCAGCAAGTTAATCCATTTTGGGGAGAGTTGAGGGGATAATTTAATTATGATGCGTTCAAGAGTCTTACGGCCTGAGGGAAGAAGCTGTTACAGAACCTGGAGGTTCTGCTTCGGAAGCTGCGGAACCTCTTTTTAGAGTCCAGCAGTGAAAACAGTCCTTGGTGGGGGTGGGAGGAGTATTTGCAGATTTTCTGAGCCCTGGTCAGGCAGCGGCTTTTTGCGATCTCCTGGATAGGAGGAAGAGGAGTCGAGCTGCAAAGCCGAGTGGCATCCTGGTGTGTGGATATAATAAAAACTTGGTTGAACCCTGACTGCCGGACTCTTGGTACGATTACTGGTAATCAGAAGAACCCACCTAAAGGCACTTCCACAAGCAGTTTTTTTAATTTATCATGCACAATATCCAACTTTTTCACCATGTTTACTGTGAATATTTATTGCTATTATTACACAATTGTGACAACAGGTGCAGCATAAAAATAAAAATAAATCACATTTTTTCCACAACCTTTTTTCCGCCGTCTTGCACTATGTAGTGATACGCACGTTCCCCTTTAATTGGTCCGAGCACGCTAACCTTTCACAACGTAATAATGATGAGTTTAATGTCACGGTGTCGTACCCTAAGGACTGATAGAGCAATCCGATGGGAAGGAAAAGAAGAAGATTAGGTGAAATAATTATAGCGTGTGCAATTATGAGTGACATGCCGCCGTGACAATATTCATATTATTAGAGAATGTGGAGATGATATAAGACAGGATATCTGATACCAGCCACATTAGGCTAAGTGGTTAGCATGTCAGTTCCTCAATTTCACTCCACGTATTGATATGCTAAAAATGCTGTGCAGGACTGCAGATGTTTTACATGTAATTCTTCCAAAAACGACATATTTCTCTTGTCTTGATGACAAAAAAAAGTTGTACATTATCCGGCAAGATAGAAGGCAACAAAAGACAATGTGGTGATAGCCATAGAATCGAAGATGGCAATCGATATGGGAGTTCAGTAGCCATCAGACTTTTTACACTTGCATGAAGTTAAAAAGTGTATGCATAACCTGCTCAGTTGCATTGTGGTTAGAGTGTCCGCCCTGAGACTGGAAATTGTGAGTTCAAACCCCGGTCAAGTCATACCATAAGACTATAAAAATGGGACCCATTACCCACCTGCTTGGCACTCAGCATCAAGGGTTGGAATTGGAGGTTAAATCACCAAAATGATTCCCAAGTGCAGCCACCGCTGCTACTCACTGCTCCCCTCACCTCCCAGGGGGTGAACATGGGGATGGGTCAAATGCAGAAGGTAATTTCACCACACCTAGCGTGTGTGTGACTATCAGTGGTACTTTAACTTTAATAAAGTTGACTCTTCATCCCCACAGTATGCCGCCACTTTTATTACACAGTGGTTATTTTTTTTTCATACTTGTGAGTAAAAAAGAGGTTGTATGAAGTTGCCTTTTCCTTACCTTATTTTTACACTTTTCCCTGTGATCACATGAAAGGTTTTTTTTTTTATTAGTTGGTTGTTGTTTTTTTTGGGTTTATTTTGTCCAAATACATTTCTTAATGCAACCCTGGCCGGGAATTAAACTCATACCTTCTGCCATGATGGCAGAACCATACACCATTAAACTACCCTACTAAGGATACTTAGATACTTAGTTCACACTGTAGTGTCGGATGTCCAATTCAGATTTTTTTTTGTCACATCCGACCTTTTCATTGGCCATTCACATTACAAAACAACAAACTGACTTCTAATGTGAATGCAATCTACCGCGCATGCTGACATGACGTCATGACGTACCGCACTGCAGTGTTGACGGAAGTAAACATGGCTTCCACTCTAGTAGTTCTCAGTACTGGCGCATTTGTAGCAATTTCAAGGATTTTGTGCAATCAAACTCAACATTTTCTGAACCGAAATATTGCGCGTAGAAGATTAAGAAGGAAGAGTACAAGTACTTTGGCTCTCGCAGTTGCTTCGATGTCTGCTTGAAGACAAGAGTGGTGGAACTGCCACTAAAGCATTATTTTCACATGTTTTCTGCTCCGTTGTCAAATATTAATTTTGTTACCGTCTGTTTTGGTGAATAAATATGATGCTGTGGGGGGTGGCCTGCGGACCTGCGGCAAAGCGGGGTGTGCCAGGACCGGCTTCGAGATCAGCGACAGGTGCGTAGATGGCCCACCTTGGCGTGCTTATCTAATCACCTGGATAAAGGCAGCAGCTGGGAAGGAGAAGGAGAGTGGGGGTGGAGCACGAACGAGAGCGAGAGCGAGACTGACACAGACCAAAATACAATTGCTGAAATGCACAAGAAGAACGATTTATTGCAAAATAAATAAACCTGGAAAAGCCTGTCATGTCGGTACTTGGTGGTCCGAAGAACCCGGAAGCGCAAGACTTCCAGAGACGCGTATCATGGTGACATTCTGGTCCGATGAATGCGACCAGAGCGCGGGACCTGCATTGCTTGGTTTCGTCTGTCCACAGCGGATTACTAGGTGTGAGACAAACACTTTAACTTCCTGGCTATTGTACCGGTGAGTTTTCTGCGGCTTTTTATGGCTTGTATGGTTCTGGTGCCACCTCCTGTTTTCGCAACTTGTGATTGGATACTCACTTGGGACTCCCAATTTTTGGCAGGCAATCACAGTTTGGCACAACTCCGGCAGCAAAATGGTTTGCCTGCCACTTTCACACGAATCAACCGACTAAGTTAAAGTACCAATGATTGTCACACACACACTAGGTGTGGCAAAATTATTCTCTGCATTTGACCCATTACCCTTGATCACTCCCTGGGAGGTGAGGGGAGCAGTGAGCAGCAGCAGTGGCTGGTCATTTAACCCCCAATTCCAACCCTTGATGCTGAGTGCCAAGTAGGGAGGTAATGGGTCCCATTTTTATAGTCTTTGGTATGACTCGGCCGGGGTTTGAACTCACAACCTACCGATCTCTACGACGGTACCACTGGCTTATACGGCGTCGAATGGGTGCTACAAATTGTTTCTTAAATGTTCAAGTTTTATTTGTTTTATACAATTCTTTTAATTTTGACAGTACCACGTAAGTGTCAGGACTTGATCAAAAATAGGACTGGAGAACAATCCGCAAGGCTTTTATTTTGAAAGTTACTTTTCACCTCCAGAGTCAGGGCAATACAACAACGGCTATAATCTGACAACTAGGCGAAAAGGTTCCACAGAAAGGGAACAACCGAAAATCACTCAAAATATATCAATCGTGAACTATACTTAGCACGGAATATAACTATGAAATTTAACAACAAAAAACGGTCCAAAAGGACGGAGAAACAATGTGCTATAAAACTTCTTCACTGTTTCTGATCTAAAAAAATAGTTAACAAAAATTCACTCAAAAATTGAGGAAAAAGAGGAACTGTAAGAATGAACTGAAACTCACCACCTCGACTGCAAAACTATATAACCAAAAATCACTCTGCTTAAGAGGAGAAAAGAAAACTCAAAATACCAACAAGGGAATTCTGGATCAGGATACTTAAAGCAAGACGAGACAAGAGTTGTGCATGAAGCTGGAGATGCACGAGACAACGAGAGATTTTGGCACAGAACAAAGGGAGACGTGGACTATAAGATACATGGGGTTAATGGGGAACAGGTGGGAACAATCAGGGATCAGGGATGACGTCAGACTGATGACACAAAAGGAAGGGAGCATTTGACCTGAAACTAGAGGAGAGTTATTTTTCAAACTAAAACACGAAATTCACAAGACAAAAACCAAGACAAGAACTCCCTGACCGCGGTGTGACAGTAAGATATGTTTTAATTGCTGATGTGGGTTTACTGAATGATAAATGCGCTGAAAAATAGACCGTTTTGTACACTGTTGAGGTGGTCCCATGCCCAGTAGTGTGCAAGTGTGTTTCTGTATAGTATCTCCAGTAGTGAAGTGAATTGAAGTGAATTAAATTTATATAGCGCTTTTCTCTAGTGACTCAAAGTGCTTTAAATAGTGACATTATGGTATTTTGAGAGGTGAAGTCGGACTAAGTAGGACATCACTGAAGGCCTAGGTGAGAAACGCACGGTCCACCACTGGTTTATAGAGTTAATTAGTTCCAGGCCTGACCGTGGTAAGTTGGATAATTGTAATACATCAAATATCGTCATAGTTACAGAATTTAAAAAAAACGGTTTGCGACCATCTAAATAAGTGTTTTAACATAATTATATCCCTCTAAACTGTCAAAATAACACTGTGGAAAGGGATTGTGATCAGCGTGCTGCAGGAGGAAAGGTCAACGCCTCTGTCCATGGTACTGAAAACAGAGCGCCATCAGACGGGGGCGTGGCATGTGCTGACGGCGAGACACTGTATGTATACTTTTGACCCAGCAGATTTGGTCACATTTTCAGTAGACCCATAATAAATTCATAAAAGAACCAAACTTCATGAATGTTTTTTTGTGACCAACAAGTATGTGCTCCAATCACTCTATCACAAAAAAAATAAAGAGTTGTAGAAATTATTGGAAACTCAAGACAGCCATGACATAATGTTTGTGGAGAGGGAGTGTGATCAGCGCGCTTGCAGGAGCAAAGGTCACCGCCTCTGTCCATGGTGCTGCAAACAGAGCGTCATCAGACGGGGGCGTGGCATGTGCTGACGGCGAGACACAGCTGGCAGATGATTAGATTGCAGAGGTGGTACGTGTTAAACTAATCATCTGTTGTTTTTAACAGCGAGCGGTCGGGTGCAGGAGGAGGAGGAAGTTGGAGAGAGACTGGAAAGTTCAAAAAGAAAGCATTTTAATTGATGGTGGTGTGGAAAAACATCAAACCTGTTGTAAACTCTGTACACTTGACTGCTTTGACGTGCATCTGTGGAACCGCAAGACCGCGACTTCTACAAACACCAATATACTCTAGTCACTCGTTTCGCCTTGGGTGTATTCTACCCTAGATCACAATACTCAACAGTAGCCCAGAGGATCTTTCATGTCACACATTTACTTAACAAAACCAGTCAAACATGCACAAGTCAAACACAGAAAGTGAACAACTATCAGTAATTGCTTAAAAAAGGGAAGGAGTAGGATCAAACAGCTGTATTTATATGTAAATTGTTAAGCATGTTTCAAATAATTACAGTTATTTCCCTATGGCAGATTGATTGGCATCCCTGAGTGTGTTTGTCACAACAAACTGGGAGGATTTGTGGGAAAGAATAGGGACTAAAAGGCCAGAAGTGTGTCCCGGACGAGTCGAAATCTTGACATTTATTTTGAGCCCACCCGGGGTTTCTCGAGCTGTTGCACTTCTACATGTGTAAACGTTGAATTGATTCTCTAGCTGCACTTTGTTTGCGCATTCAGCTACCGTTCGAAAAGGTTCACCTGAGAGTGTTCCTAAAAAAATTGCATGTTTTCTTTGCCGAGCCAGAAAAAAAAGGGGGTTGAATAACTTAAGGTATACACAAAAAGCAGAAGGAAGAAAAGAGAAGACGAGTGGAAAAAATGTGTCTGCCCGAGCGTAAAATTAGCAATTACATTGAATGTCATCAGTAATGACAATTTGAGCCCAGAAAGAAGGGGTTAATGTCCGACGCTCACACGTAATGTGGCCAATGTACCTGTGTGCAGTCGCTCACTGAGGCTGTGTGTTGGTGACTGGGGGGGAAAAAACAACAACACCACACAACAGATAAGCCAAGATGGCCGCCATCTGCTGGGAAAGCTTACCGGGGCAATTTATTTTTTAAGACCTGTGTTGACCTTGATTGTGACACAACACAATTTGTAGTCTTGTGAGATCGCCTGATGTATTTTTTTTTTTCCCTCTCAGTTTGGACACTAAAATACGGCAACACATATAGTTGGTGGGTTTTATTGCATTATTTGATACAAATAAAAGTGTTAGCACATCCAATTAAGCAGCATGTTTAGTTATGTCATCAAAGGGCACACACTACATACCTAACCTGACACACTTTGCATGTGTCAGGTGTAACGCTGATGGTTCTATGGCAGTAAAAGTGTATATATATACAGTATATAAATATATACATCCATCCATCCATCCATTTTCTACCGCTTATTCCCTTCGGGGTCGCGGGGGGCGCTGGAGCCTATCTCAGCTACAATCGGGCAGAAGGCGGTGTACACCCTGGACAGTTGTGGTCAAAAAATTACATACACTTGTAAAGAACATTGTGGAAGTCGCTTCCTCGCAGTCCCACTGTCAGACACGGCACCGGAGTCCAGTGTGCAGGTTTAACAAGATTTTTAATGCTCATATGATTTTCAACAAAGTTTTCTCCAGACTTTTCAGTCTCACCAATCCTCATCCTTCTCTGCTCCCGGCCGCCTACTGTTAAAGACAACAGATGATTAGATTAACACGTACCACCTGTGCAATCTAATCATCTGCCAGCTGTGTCTCGCCGTCAGCACATGCCACGCCCCCGTCTGATGGTGCTCTGTCCTCAGCACCATGGACAGAGGCGGTGACCACAAGGTTTATTTGTTTGTTTTTTTAAAGGAGTCCAATTATACAAAACAAACTTTTCTTACCTGTTTTTAGCACCATGGAGAGAGGCGGTGACCTTTGCTCCTGCAAGCCCGCTGATCACACTCCCTCTCCACAAACATTATGTCATGGCTGTCTTGAGTTTCCAATCATTTCTACAACTCTTATTTTTTTTGTGATAGAGTGATTGGAGCACATACTTGTTGGTCACAAAAAAACATTCATGAAGTTTGGTTCTTTTATGAATTTATTATGGGATTTGTGACCAAATCTGCTGGGTCAAAAGTATACATACAGCAATGTTAATATTTGGTTACATGTCCCTTGGCGAGTTTCACTGCAATAAGGCGCATTTGGTAGCCACCCACAAGCTTCTGGCAAGCTTCTGGTTGAAATCCCGGGCTAAGGGTCTTTCTGTGTGGAGTTTGCATGTTCTACTTGGGTACTCTGGTTTCCTCCCACCTCCAAAGACACTGTGTTGGCCCTGTGATGAGTTGGCGACTTGTCCAGGGTGTACTCCGCCTTCCGCCTGAATGCAGCTGGGATAGGCTCCAGCCCCCCGCAACCCTGAGAGGGACAAGCAGTAGCAAATGGATGGATGGATGGATATCTATATTGGGGGTAATCAGAGCCACCTGCCTCTTCTAAAGTTGTATGTATTGTAGCGACTATCTTTTTAGCACAGTCTGTTTTCTTCTTTCTTCTTCACTTTCTTCCTGACACGACCATTTAATTTTTATTTTCGCTTTGCATTTCAATCGAAACGCGAGAAAGAAGCACCTCTTACTGACTTGTGATTGGTCAGACCGAACCCAGACCACGCCATCTGGGACCAATTTCAAGTTTATTGTTAAAGTTAAAGTACCAACGATTGTCACACACACACTAGGTGTGGCGCATTGTGTCTTTTGCATTTGACCCATCTCCATGTTTGCCACCTGGGAGGTAGGGGGAGCAGTGAGCAGCAGCGTGCGGCACATTCGGTAATAATTTTTGGTGATTTAATCCCCAATTCCAACCCTTGATGCTGAGTGCCAAGCAGGGGGGTAATGGGTCTTATTTTTTGTAGTCTTTGGTATGACTCAGCTGGGATTTGAACTCATGACCTCCCAGTCTCAGGCCGGACACTGTAACCACAATTCCACTGAGCTCATTGCGATGTGAAAAAAAAAAAATCCTGGCCTCACGCGTGCGCACACTTTAACCCTTGTGTAATGTTCATATTGTTGTTACTCAGCCAGCGTTTGTGGGTCTGATGGACCCGTTGCATTTTGTGCCTTTTGATGCCTCACAATCAAACACTTTTATGTTAAAATACTGAACAGATGTTTACCTTATCCCAATAAACATCTGTTTCTGCACCTGCGGTTCCCACACAAGGTTGCAACATTGTTTGTCAACACTGTCTGCTCTCATTTTCTCGCACATTTGACCCTCTGATGTTCTGTGTACCTACACTCTGTCCTCCTCCTGTCTAGGCCTGCTGTGTGTTTGTATGTGTGTATGTGTGCGTGTGTGCGTGGTACACAGAAAATCAATTTCCACACTTCTATTAGCCCCGGGTCCAGTGGACCCGGACATCTTATATGTAATAGAAATGTGTAAGGGGCGTGTGTGGTGTGTGGTAATTAATTATGTATTCTGATGTATGTTTTTCACAGAAAATGAGCCAAAGTCAGTGAGTCTCAGTTGGAAAAATTAGTTAATTGTATCATTTTTCTTTTAATAAAAAATGAAAACGGGCCCCACGGACCCGAACACCACACAAGGATCCGAATTTTTACTTTTACGAACGTCTGTTTTTTGTTGGAACGTCACGCCACTCAAGTTACATGAGGCCCCTGGAGAGACGCAGTCTAGTTAGCAAGTTAGCAAACAACAGATTATGATGCTACTTTTAAGATAATGGCGAAGTGTTGTGTTTGTTGTTGTTTAGTTTTTTTTGTGACACTTCTCTGTATGTTTGTGATTTAGTTTTCCTTTTAGTGAGTTTGTGTGATTCTCTATCTGCTTGTGGTGAAGAGGAAGGCATTGCCACCCACTGTGACTAAAATGTAGGCCGAGGGGGTGTTATTATTTTACTTGTATTATTGTTTGTAATTTTTTTTTAAATGTTTTGGACGAGGGGCGACAAAAAACAAAAGTGCCTGTTTTCTCAGTACCTGTATTATGATTTCCCTATCATATGAATAAATACATATTATTAAAAAAAAGATAATGGCGAAGTGATCAATGAAAGCAGGTGAGTCTTCAAACAATATGATGGCCTTATCTCATCGTTGTTAGGGTTATTTCTCGTTATTTTGATTTGGCCATAGAACATATTTTTAGAAAAAGAGGGGTCATCGTAAATTCCGGGTTGTCTTATATTTGGGCCAAACACTGGATGTTTTATTCATCTAATTACATTTCTAAGCTTGTATTCCTGTCTGGAAAAAAAAAATGATGATGCCGACTTTCAGGAAACTCTCGTCTTACATTTGTAGTTTTAATAAAGATATACGCCACCCACACAAAACCCACGCCCCATCCAGCACCCTTGACGCAAATCCCTTAGGGGTGATGGATGGCTGGGCAGCACATGAAGAGCTGCAGCCTTCCCCCCGTAGCTCCCACTCCCTACCCTCTGTTGCATGTCTTGAGTTGTATGTTGTAATATATATATGTGCTTTACTATGGAGTTTTTTTTTTCTCACTCCAGACTGGGCCCCTTCATCTAATTACATTTTCAAGCTTGTATTCCTGTCTGGAAGAGAAAAAAAATGATGATGCCAACTTTCAGGAAACTCTCGTCTTAGTTTTAATAAAAATATACGCCACCCACACAAAACCCACGCCCCATCCAGCACTCGTGACGCAAATCCCTTAGGGGTGATGGATGGCTGGGCAGCACCTGAAGAGCTGCAGCCTGCCTCCGTAGTCCCCACTCCCTCCCCTCTGTTGCAAGACTCGAGTTGTATGTTGTAATATGTATATGTGCTTTGCTATGGAGTTTTTGTTTTCTCACTCCAGACTGGGCCCCTTCATCTAATTACATTTCCAAGCTTGTATTCCTGTCTGGAAGAAAAAAAAATGACGATGCAGACTTTCAGGAAACTCTCATCTTAGTTTTAATAAAAATAAACGCCACCCACACATACCCCACGCCCCATCCAACACCCTTGACGCAAATCCCTTAGGGGTGATGGATGGCTGGGCAGCACCTGACGAGCTGCAGCCTGCCCCTGTAGTCCCCACTCCCTCCCCTCTGTTGCAAGTCTCGAGTTGTATGTTGTAATATGTGTATGTGTTTTGCTATGGAGTTTTTTTTTCCCACTCCAGACTGGGCCCCTTCATCTAATTACATTTCCAAGCTTGTATTCCTGTCTGAAAAAAAAAAAAAAAGACGATGCCGACTTTCAGGAAACTCTCGTTTTAGTTTTACTTGGTAATTTACACAAGCACCAAAAGTCCCATTCATTCACTTAGATTATTCTGCAGCTCTCATAAAAAAAACACCAAATAAATAAATAACCATCTGTCCTTCCTTTGAGAAGAAGCTCTTTTTAAAATCCCTACGCCTTCATTCATCAGCACAATGTCATCTATCCCCGTGGCGGCGGGAATGCAAATGAGGTGGATGCGCACTCGGTGGCCCGTTGTAAATAATTTACTGTTTTGTTTTATTGGAAACTGAGACGCAACATTATTTTCCGCGAGGGCTCCCCTTGGCCAAGGTCTGCAGACACATTCATCCCGGACGCTCCGAGCAAACTCGTACGAGTTTTATTACATGATCCCTCTCAGCGTTAAAGAGAGGCCTCGCGTGGCGCTGGACACTGCAGTGTTGTTAGTGTGATGACATGATGCATCACGGCGCGTTTAAAGCCATATGGCAGAAGCCTGCAAATGTGATGTATTAGTTATGTATTGCTGGCCACATTTGGACTGTTTTTCTAACAGTGATGAATGACATGTTATCCAGCAGGCATTGGCAAAAGAATACCCACAGAAAAGGATCCATATGCTTATAAACAGATGTGTTGCGGCGAACGCTGAGCCCTCGCCCTCTCCATCACACTCTCCTGACGCACAACATCATTCACCCCAGTTTTCTTCAAGGCTAATAAAAGCACCTTTTTACTTGTCAGCCACCGTGGGGGTTATTTAATAAAACTCCCTTATGGGTGTCAAAAACAGTGTTGCGAATATTGTCGATGGATTATGATGTGCATGGGAATCCAGTGGATTGTGGATTAACACCACACTCTTAAACTCTGTTTCTTTGGGCTTTTTGCACAATAAAAAAAGAGAGAACAAATCCTTACTTTTTTATCCCTTTGCTTGTGGAAGGGACAGGCTTACGTGGAAGACGTCTTAATAAGGAGACTACCGGTACTATGGTGCCTTTTTTATCACTGTCTATATCAGGGGTGGCAAACTCATTTTAGATCAGGGGCCACATGGAGGAAAATCTACTCGCAAGTAGGCCGGACTGGTAAAATCACGGCACGATAACTTAAAAATAAAGACAACGTCAGATTGCTTTCTTTGTTTAAAAATAGAACAAGCACATTTTGAAAATGTACAAATCATAATGTTGTTTATTTTTTTTTACAATTACATGTAATAATAAGTTAAGTTATGTGATAATGTTCATCAGTCAACTCCATCCATCCATCCATTTTCTACCACTTGTCCCTTTCGGGGTCGTGGGGGGTGCTGGAGCCTATCTCTGTCATGACTGGGTCCTGGGTGTTTGCTTTTCCGGGATGCAACGGAAAGTTGGCTCGGGCGAGACGGGAATGTAAGTACATAATTTATTTTAAAATTACTAAAACAAAAAGAAGTAAACAAAAGGCGCGCACAATGGCGGAGAACAAACTATGAAACCAAAAAGACTATAAACATGGAACAAAAACTTACGTTGGCATGGGACATGAAGCATGATCTAAGAGGATGAAGAGTCTGTAGAGCATAATTGTGGGATGTAGTCAGAGCGACAAACTGAAAACAATGAACTTAAATACTATAGACATGATTAACGAATACAGGTGCGTGACTCAAAACGTGAAACAGGTGCGTGACGTGACAGGTGAAAACTAATGGTTGCTATGGTGACAAAACAAAACAAAAGTGCACAAAAAGTCCAAAAACAAAACCGAACATGACTAAAACAAAACATGATCACACAGACATGACAATCTCTGTCATGGCGTGGACTTTGGTGTGGTTTGTTTTCCCATGGTGCAAAGCGACTTGATGTGACACGACGTGAAGGTAATGACATCTTTTAATTTTAACTCAAAAGCTCCAAAAAGTGTATAAACAAAACGCGCTCACAACGGACGTACAAAACTTGGCTATGAAAACAAAAACTAGCACAAAGGCAGAACTATGGACAAAAAAAACGAAAACACTTACTGTGACAAGAAACGAGCATGGAAAAGAGCAGCATGGGTCATCAGCATAAATAACACGAGTGTGTAGAGAGTGATGTCGCCAGGCTGACTGCCTGGCAACTACAGGCTTAAATAGTGATGTGGTGATTGACAACAGGTGCATGAGTCCAACACGTGAAACAGGTGAGACTAATGGGTCGCTATGGTGACAAAACAAACAAGAGTGCAAAAAGAGTCCAAAAACCAAACCGAACATAACAAAAACAAAACATGATCACACAGACATGACAATCTCAGCTACATTCGGGCGGAAGGCGGGGTACACCCTGGACAAGTCGCCCCCTCATCGCAGGGCCAACACAGATAGACAAACAACATTCACACTCACATTGACACTCTCAGATCAATTTAGTGTTGCCAATTAACCTATCCCCAGGTGCATGTCTTTGGAGGTGGGAGGAAGCCGGAGAACCCAGAGAGAACCCACGCAGTCACGGGGAGAACAAGCAAACTCCACACAGAAAGATCCCGAGCCCAGGATCAAACCCAGGACCTTCGCATTGTGAGGCGCATGCACTAACCCCTGGTCAACCGTGCTGCCTGTGAGTGTTCCATTTTTATTCATGAATGTCCAAACTGTTGCCAATTGTGGAATTAAAGAAAAAGGTCTGTAGTTTGCATTTTTTATTTGTTTGTATCTCTCCAGTCTTATAAATCGATACCACTTCTGTTACTTTCACTTTGTCTGGAAATTTTGAAATGATAGGTTGATGATTTACATGTTTTCACAATATTGATGTTTTCCTCTTTTGTCACACCCTAGAGGAACATTGAGTTGGAATGTATGTCTATAGCGGGTCCTCAGCTGACTCGGGATCTGGAATATTTTACCCCAGATTTGGCCCAATGTTCACAAAATACTTATTGAAGCTTTTAACTATTTTGTTCATATTAAGAATGCTATGTAGGATGCCCCATGTTGCTCTAATGTTGTTTTTGTTCCGGTCTAATAATTGTCCCTAATATTCTTTACTACATGTCCATAGAATGCCAGTTAGCTTTTTCTTATATTGTATGTTATGTACTTGCTTTCTGTCTCTGTAGATTTTTGTTGTATATAATGTATTCTTCTTCTTGCAATTATTTTTTTGTCAACCATGATTGATTGCTTTTCTTTTGCTTCTTACCAAGTTGTTTCAATTGACAATGTTTGTCACAAAGCATCATAAAAGTGTTCCACTGTATACAAACGTACATTGTCCCAACTTTGATCTCTCAGATCATTCTTGAAAGCTGTCATACTTTGTTCCATAAATGTTCTTCGAAATGTCTTTTCGTCATCGAAGTTTCCGTCTTAGATTTTGAAAACTGGCAGGTGATCACTGATGTCGGATATTAGCAGACCACTTGAGGTATTATCAAAATCATTGGTAAAAATATTATCAATAAGCGTCGCTCTGCGTCCTGAGATCCTGAGATTCTGCTTGGCCTTGAGATTTTAAGATGTAAACTCAGGCTATACAGTGTGTCTATGAAATCATCTATGGACTTTTGTTTGTTAAGGTTCAAGGGGTCAAAATTGAAATCATAACATAACAAAGTAATTTTTTGACTAATGTCATTTAAGGTTCCCTTAATCCAGTTGTCAAACGTATCAATGTTTGATTTAGGTGATCTATATATACAACTGATTAAAATGTTTTTGCTTTTTTCACAACATTTCAATGGTCAGACATTCTAAAATATTATCAATGGCTAATGACATATATTTACCATTTTGTACTTCAAGCTTTTCATCTCATAGACAGCTATTACCCCTCCATTCTTGTTGGTTATGTTGATTTCATTAAGTCCACATCCTAATCTAGATCAAACCTATTCCTTTTTTAGCATCTATCCATGTTTCTAAGATAGCAATCACTTTAAAGGCTTCATGTTGTTGTAGTTTGCATATAAGCTTCTGCTGTTGAAATAAATAATCGACAGTTTGTTGTTGATTTCAATGCTGTTATTATATGAATACTATATTTGTTTGTATAATAACAGGTAATCCTGATATGGAAGAAAACAATTGCATCTAGGTCTATTTCCTACTCTGATTCCAGACTATTGTGATCCACGCTGCAGAAGGTTTTTAGTTCTATATAATCCTGTCCAGCAATCTTTTGTGTTGCTCTATGAATGTCCATAAATGTAATAACACGTGCACCTAAATACATATATTATTGTGCAGTAATCCCTTGGAGCGCTGTAGTTTTGTAGTTGAATGTCGATGTTTGTTTTCTGTCAGACTCCGTTATGGTTGTTGTTGTTGTGGTTGCTCTGGGAGCTCAATATGTGTCTAGATCGTTGATGTCTTTGACAATCAATACTCTTCAAAGATTCTTTATTGTCATGTTTTCCATACATGCAGGACATCAGTAAGAGTCAACGTTTTATGTTAATGCTAAAATAAAGTTACTAATAAGGCAGCAACTTAAAACAACTCCAAAACACTGTTTGTATCGTGCTTGGTGTCTTTTAATCAAATACTTATGTTGTGATCTTCTTGAGCCACTTAGGGATTGATTGTATACTTGCAGGTTTAGCAACAGTAGACTTCCATTAAAACAATATTTTAAATCTGTTTAAAAAAATTAAAAAAAATCCCCCAAAAAATCAGTTATTGCTTGTTTTTTAATTTTGAATGAATGTCTTCCACTTTTTGATCATATTGTTTAAAAATGACTGGTCAATGGAACGGTTTTTTTTGTTCCTCTTCTCTAAAAAGACTCGATACCGTCATCATTTTGCATAACGTTATCATATGGTCAGAATGTCATACTGTCTAGTTTCAAAGTGATATCACCAACTATTGGCCTGGCATGCATATTACAGCATATCCAGTCAAGTTTTATGTTGAAATCTTGGATGAAACTTTAAAATGAATGTTTAAAGCATTCATACATATGGTTTTTCTTCAGCAAAATGCATCTATTTATTATTCAACTTATTCAACTTATTATTATTATTCTTCTCCAGATTTTGGCGCGTTCTACCTTCCACACTTGTCACCCAATTCAAACCGTTCCAACTTCAAACTGTTCAGCCTATTCAGGAATTGCGGGCTTTCCCATGACAAATTCCAAAAAATCCCAGGTTTCCCAGAAATTCAGGTTTTCAGGGACATTTTCCCATCCAAAATGAATTGCCCATTTTTCAAACGTCCACCATTTCCACATTTTTCAACCTATTCAAACCATTCTACCTTCAACCTATTTCACCATTTTGGAATTTTAAACTTCCTTTTTTCCAAGTTCAAAAAAATGTCAGGATTTTCCAGAATTCCTGCTTTTTCAAAGCACCATTTTTCAACGCATTTCAACCGTTCTACTGTCAAATCATTCCTCTTAATCAGGACAAAAAAGGAAGTTGTTTTTTTAACTGAAAAAATTCCCGGTTTTCCCGAAATTCTAAGAATTCTGTAATACCATTTGTCAATTAAACATGCTACTGCTTGAACATTTCTCGACCGATTTGGAACATTTTTAAACACCAACCATTTCAACTAATTCATACTATTTTTAAAAAAATTCCCGCTTTTCCCGAAATGAAATGAAAACGACATTCTTCAAAGTTCCACAATTCCCACATTTTTCATCTGATTCAAACAATTCCAACATCAACCAATTCAGCTCATTTAGGACCTCCATGCTCCTAATAATTTTTTAAAAATCCCACTTTTCCCCAAATTCCCATAATTTCCAGGAAGTTCCTGTTGAAATGAATGGAACATTTTTCCAAGTTGTACAATTCCCACATTTTTCAACCTATTCAAATCATTCCATCATTAACACATCCCTCTTATCCTGTACATTCACTCTAATACTTTCCCAAATTCCGGTTTTCCTGGAAATTCAAACTCTTCAACATTCAAACCATTCCAACATTCAAACCATTTCAGCGTTTAAACGATTTTAACATTTAAACCATTTCTACATTCATCCTGTGTCCCATTAGCATTTCAGTTTAGCGTCAGCTCTTCAACATTCAAACCATTCCAACATTCAAACTATTCTTACATTCATTCTACATTCTGTCAGCATTTCAGTTCAACTTCAGCATTGGAGCATTCACCCACAGTTCCTCTCAGGAATTGCCTCTTCTAGTTTGCATTACTTTTGTTTTGAAATTGCCAAAATGATGTACATTGCCACAAACAAACACATGATAAGGTTTTATTGCAAATGGTAATAACAACATGAAAACATATGCTCGATACTATACTGAGAGGAAACTCAGGGATGGGTCTATTAATGAGTCAGGGGTCCACATACTTAATTATAATTAGGAATTCTGTATATGCGTCTGAGAACAGGTACTACATAATGTTCCCTGAGCTAGATCAAAGGTTTAGTAAACACCAGCAAGCACATTATCATGAAGGACATTGGATGGGGCTTAAATGGCAATAAATGACATTTGTGTTTTTACCTAGACCTTTACCGCTGTCTCCCCTCTCTCCCTATGACATTTAGTATAATTGCATAGTACCGTTGCAGCTATTAAGACAAATGATGATAATGATTATTATTATTATGATTAAGATGTCATTCATGGAGAATTTCTCTCGAAGGTAGACCAGTAATTGCATGAAACAAGTGTTGTTTTTTTAATGCGCAATCTTGACATTTTACGTTTGTTTTGGATTGTAGCGTCACTTTTTGCATCTCTACCATGGTCAGAATCAGAATCAGAATGAGAAATACTTTATTAACATACATAAATACATGCTGTACATATACATTCACTGTACAAGCATACATATACACATACTGTACATATGCAAGTACATATACATAAATACATACATACACTCATGCATATAATCACATTTCATCAAACATATATTAACGTTGTTGCCCTAGGGTAAACTGGGTAACACATAGCACACTGACAAATCTTAACCTATTGTTACTATAACAATCTACAAGATTAATATAGTTGGCTTCTCTTTCTTCTCCTCCATTTATCTGCTTTCTTTTGTATTTCAAGTTATCATTACATATATGTATTATTGCATTTGAACAACTGTATTGTTGATAATAGAGTTCATTAATGTTATTATTCATTATCAAAAGTGCTATATCTATTGGTATTTGTATTGCTCCATGTGTAGTGTAATAATGCTCATAGTCATTTCTGTATTATTATTTATTTCACTAACTGCTTCTTTGCTATCACTTTTACCATCTTATTTGTACATATCCTTTCTGCTGATGTTGTTTAATTGTTGTTGTTGTTGTTGTTATTGTTGTGTTTGCACACTTCTCTTTTGTAAAGTACATTTGTACAGCCGATTTCCCTGAAAAGCTAGACAGGACAAAAAAATTGAAAATAAAAAATGAAAATACTTTATTTATCCCCGAGGGGAAATTAAGATTTTCAGCACAATCCTAGTCAAGAGCAGACAAACATTATAGGGAGACAGAACAGGATCACTGATGGGTCTGCCAACTTCCGGTGCCCCTTACAAAATAGATGAGAAACAGGTAAACGCTGGCGTGGGGGTGAGAAGAAAAAAAATGCAGTCTTAGTCTGGACCCCTGGAGAGGGGGTCCATCCTGAGGCCAAGGAAAAATAATCTCATAGCCATAGCACACATAAGCATGTGTGTAAGAGGGAAACATCAAAGAACACAAAAGGACATTAAAGACATTAAAAGAGCAGAGCTGATGCAACCAGCCATTTCTACATGCACCCATCCATGTTCTACCGCTTGTCCCTTTCAGGGTCGCGAGGGATGCTGGAGCCTATCTCAGCTGCATTGGGTCGGAAGGCGGAGTACACCCTGGACAAGTCGCCATCTCATCGCAGGGCCAACACAGATAGACAGACAACATTCACACTCACATTCAGACACTAGGGCCAATTTAGTGTTGCCAATCAACCTATCCCCAGGTGCATGTTTACACAGCTATAAAAGTAAAACAACAACAAGAAAAACAAACAAACAAACAAACAAAAAAACATATACATTGTGGTGGCCTCTGCGGTGTTCCATGCCATCGTCTGCTGGGGGTGGGAGGGAGCATGGCCAGAAACAGGAGCAGACCCAACAAAGCAACCAAGAGAGCCGACTTCACCCTCGGCTGCCCACTAACTTTCGGCCAGTGTTAGTCTGCATGGATGCGTCTAAGGAGACCGAGGTGTCCAATACCTGCTCATTCAGCCAAGACACTGCGAAGCTTGTCCGCAGCCCTGTTTCTTCATCTGCATCTCCTCCAGTCTGTCAAGGCCAGGGCGCATTCCAATGCGCCCTCATCCTCGCGCTCTGCTTGTCGCACCTCGGGACACGCCCACGGCCGGGCACATCCAGGGACGCGCCGGGCGCGTCTCCGCCCTGCAGCAGCCGCCAGCTGCAATCATTCAACGGCAATCAGCGCACCTGCCGGTGACGAGCGAACTGCCTTCATAAGCCCGCACAACCTGCCATGCCGGGCCGGAATATAACCTTCTGTTGGCGTACCATAAGCTTTAAGTGGACCCCGACTTAAACAAGTTGAAAAACGTATTCAAGTGTTACCATTTAGTGGTCAATTGTACGGAATATGTACTTCACTGTGCAATCTACTAATAAAAGTCTCAATCAATCAATCAATCGTCTCCAGCTTCCTAGTTGCCTTCTGTCCTGATCACTGTGTTTTTTGTCCCGCGTTGATTGTCGTGTCCTCCCTCGCCCCGCAGTTCCCTGTGTGTATCCCCGGGTCAAGCTGTGCGTCTTGTGCTCCTGGATCTTCCCTGCCTCCCTCGTGCTTCCTAGTTCTTGACTCCTCACTTTCCCCCGGACTACGACGACTCATTCCTGCCCCTTGACCCCGCTTCCGCCCCTGGACAACCCTGCCTGCCTTGCCCTTGTCGGACCGCACCGCTCCTCTCAACACGCACCTCTAACATTTACGGTAAAAAAATTCAATTAAATACTACACATAGTCTTACACCATACACACTCTTGGATTTTGTCACACTCCATTTCATTAGTTATGATATTTAGTATTATCCTCACCTATGGTCATGAGCTTTGTGTTATGACCGAAAGGACAAGATCACGTGTACAAGCGGCCGAAATGAGTTTCCTCCACCGGGTGGCGGGGCTCTCCCTTAGAGATAGGGTGAGAAGCTCTGCCATCCGGAAGGAGTTCAAAGTAAAGCTGCTGCTCCTCCACATTGAGAGGAGCCAGATGAGGTGGTTCAGGCATCTGGTCAGGATGCCACCCGAACGCCTCCCTAGGGAGGTGTTTAGGGCACGTACGACCGGTAGGAGGCCACAGGGAAGACCCAAGACACGTTGGGAAGACTATGTCTCCCGGCTGGCCTGGGAACACCTCGGGATCCCCCGGGAAGAGCTGGACAAAGTGGCTGGGGAGAGGGAAGTCTGGGCTTCCCTGCTTAGGCTGCTGCCCCCGCGACCCGACCTCGGATAAGCGGAAGATGGATGGATGGATGAATGGATAATATTTAGCATTGTTTGATTATTATATATATTTGTCGGCATCCTTCCGTCTCGGGAGACGATGAGGTAGATCCAAAAAGGGGGGGGGGGGGGGGGGGTTTCACTGGGATGGTCCCTCCCACGGACAAAGATGACCCCTGTCACCTGTTTCCTTCGCCAATTGGATGGGCTTAGAACCGGTATCTGCTGGAGTGACCTCTCCAGTGGACCTCTCCAGTGGATCTACATGGCCTGGGCATAGAACTATGGAGGGCAAGCTGTTGTCCAGGCAGCAAGCTCCCCCTCTCCGCATGGCTGGTGGATCCAAGAGAGCGACGAGTGTCAATACAACTTGGCACCTGCGACGCCGCAGGAGTTGCCGGAATGACGCTACAACATCAAACCGCCTTCAGGACTTAGGCTCCTGATTTTCTGTCGGGGTTTACTCCCTTAGCCTTACCCTCAAGTGGGTTGACCGCAAAGCAGCGGTGGTTTTGAGATTGGAGATTTCCTTCTTCTAGATGGGCTGCCTTACCAGGTTTACGAGCCCCATCTGCCCGAATGCGGCAGGTAGCACGAGGGTACATCTTACCCGTGGCGGTATAAGCCCGGTATAAGCTCGACCTGACTACTATATATATATGTTCTATATATATAATAAATCTCAGAGCAACAAAAAACTCCCTGGTGTCTGTTGCCATCATCTCCCTCTGTCCAAACCATACCACAGTCTCTCCAAACAGACTCTGTTGTGGCAGAGACCCGACAGCCGGTCCGCACGGCCAAAAGGCTCCCGGGAGGCGGATCCGGAATCAAATCAAATCAAATCAAATCAACGTTATTTATAAAGCACATTTAAAATTTACCACAGGGGTAGCCAAAGTGCTGTACAAAGTGCTGCTCAACAAAACACGATAAAAAATAAATAAATAAAATAGAATAAATAAAAACATAAAAACATAAAAACAGGTTCACAGCATGTGTATTATGGGGCGCCATTGCAGGATGGATATCACTCAGTGTTAAAAGCCATGGAATAAAAGTATGTTTTTAAGAGAGATTTAAAAACAGGAAGAGAGGAGGCTTGTCTAATACTCAGAGGTAGGTCGTTCCAGAGCTTGGGAGCAGCAGTGGCGAAAGCTCTGTCACCTCTAAGCTTCAGCCTTGTGTCAGGGACCGTCAATAGCAGCTGATCGGCTGATCTTAAGGATCGGGTGGGGCAGTAAGGCTGAAGGAGGTCGGAGAGATAGGTTGGCGCGAGGTTGTTTAGACATTTAAAAACAAATAAAAGGAGTTTAAAATTGATTCGATAACGCACAGGGAGCCAGTGCAGGGACGCTAATATAGGGGCGATGTGCTCACGTCTGCGGGTCTGTGTTAGCAGACGAGCAGCAGAGTTCTGCACGAGCTGCAGGCGGGCGAGGGAGGCCTGGCTAATGCCTACATACGGGCGTTGCAGTAGTCAAGACGAGTCGAGATAAAGGCGTGGATTAATTTCTCGAGATCATGTCCTGATAGAAGCGGTTTCACTTTTGCTATTTGGCGTAATTGATAAAAGCTTTGTTGAAGTTCACAAAAAAAAGCACCGCAGAAGTCACAAAAGTGCCACCCCTTGTCGCACAGTCCCAAATGGTCCCGAACCAAAAGGCAAAAAACAAGAGGGAAACATCAGGAACACAAAAGGATGGCACAAGAGCCGTCTTGGAAAAAGATGAAAAAGTCGTCCTTCATATCTCATCCCTGCGCTACACAACATGATGAATCACCAAATAGTTTATAATCCAGAGAAAGCCACATTGACTGCGATGATGATGATGATGATGATGATGATAATGTGTCTGTGGGCGGGCGGCATTATGACTAAGTGACATGTGGAGGACGATCCAATGTGCGCTCGATGTGTCTCTCCGAAGCCTCTTTATGACAGACGCCATCCATTGTTGTTAATGATCATGAGGAGCGTAATGGGAGAAAAGTGCAATGGGGAATCTCGCAAGGACGTTTTGGCTCAACTTCCAAGTGACATGCGGGGGCGGGGGGTGTGCGGTTAATGCCATTTGCCTCCTGTGGATATTTCATGACGGGGTTGATGTCTGATTTGACATGCATCAACTACACGGACACGTCGAGTCAAATTAGTGTCGCCGCCGCGTGCGGCCGCGGATAATTCGGCGACGGCATGCCGAATTACAGATTTCAAAACTCCGATGATATCCCATTTGACAAATGGAGCGTAGCAGGCGCAAAGTGACATTGGGATGAGGCGTCGTCTTGTGCTCTAAATATGAAGTCTTAACTAAATCTCTCGGCTTATCTGATAAAGCAGACACTTTAGGGAAAGTGCTGCGACTATGAGTTTTAGTCCCAGACCGTCGCCGATTCGTTAAGGCCACCTTCTCTCCTCTCCATCCATATTACTATGGTCTGCTTCTCCCCCATCTCCTGCAGGGATTAGCAGGCTAAACGTGGGGAGCATCACACGGGGAGACACTCGCTCCGTGGATCATAAATTCGTCTGTGATTGAAGGGAGCGACGCCGAGGCCCTACCGTGCAAAGCGGGGGCTCCAGGCAGAATGACCTCAAAGTGACATTAAAGCGACCTTGAGAGGGGACTTAGTGTGATGGAGCGCTGGCTGGAACAAGACGATAACAAGACGCTCCATCGGCGATACGCCAGATAATCTAACGCACACGCCAGCTCTCATTCGCATGCATGGTGAGAGTGAAGATGTTTGGTCAGCAGCCGCATCTTCATGATGTGATAAAAGTCCCGGTTAACTGTATTTCTCAGCAGTGGGCAGGAAGCTAGGAGGATGAAAGATTTGCTTCATATGCCTAATGCAGAAATGCCTTGAAAGTTCTATGCCGATTCCACTCAACGGCTAAAAGGTCATACTGTGCATTTCTCCCGCACTTGGAATACGTTATTAAAACATATGGCAGACCCCTGAATGCATCGCTAGATCACAGTGAGGAAAGTCAATAAAAGAGAGTACAACTTAATGAGTGTAACGATTGATCGATATGTCGCTTAACCCAGGGGTCGGCGACCCAAAATATTGAAAGGGCCACACTGCAAAAAGTCAGCGTTCAAAAACAAGAACAAAAAATACAAAAATTAGGGGTATTTTATTTGAACTAAGCAAAATGATCTGCCAATAGAACAAGAAAATGCGGCTTGTCAAGACTTTCCAAAACAAGTCAAATTAAAGCTGCAAGCAGCGATGGACGGGACATAAAATCCAAACCGAAACAGTAATTAAAACTCTTTGGTCAACTTTTAATCAGAAGGGTTCAATCTCTCTCCTGTGCTAGTTTGAAGCCGACACGACAAGTGGGCTCAGAGGAGATAATGTTTGAAAAAAGGTGACCGGTTTTTACAAAACTTTTGTTTTGAAGGGGGAATTGCAAACTTCCTGTTGATTTTTTTTGGGGGGTTGTCAATATATGAAATGTAGGTCTAAGTGAGACCTACATAGAGGTTTTTGTTTCATGTCTCTAAGACATTCCTATTGGAAGTTACAGACAGTTTTGTCTGAGTTTTCCTCCTAGGAGCAGTTGTGTCTGTGTTTTCTTCCTAGGGGGCGCTAGAACGCAATTTTGAGTTTTGGGGTTGGGTTTTTTATTATATTGCAATTTGTATCAGCCCTGATGTGTGTGTTCAGTTTGGTGAGTTTTGAAGCATGTTAAGAGGGTCAAATTACAGGTCAAAGAGGCAAAAGTGACTGTTTTTACTAACATTTTGTTTTGAAGGGGGAATTGCCAACTTCCTGTTGATTTTTGCTGAACGATGTCAATGTATGATATTTAGGTCTAAGTCAGACCTACATAGAGGTTTTTGTTTCATGTCTCTACGACATTCCTACCGGAAGCAGTTTTGTCTGTGTTTTTTCCTAGAGGGCGCTGGAGCGCAATTTTGAGTTTTGGGGTTTGGTTTTTTTATTAGATGGCAATTTTTTCACCAGTCCTGATGTGTGCGTCAAATATGGTGAGTTTTGAAGCATGTTAAAGGGGTCAAATTAGAGCTCAAAGAGTCGGAGGAATAATAATAATAAAACGCACGAAATACAATAGGGTCCTCTGTCCCAAAGGGACATTGCAGTCCCTAATTAGCTAACCTCAATGAAGCCAAAAATACCTTAAAATAAGTATATTCTCACTAATAACAAGTGCATTTTTCTTGGTAGAAAAAAAGAGAGACCTTTTTGCTCAATATGTTGAAAAATATTCTTAAATTAAGTAAATGCTAGTGTTGTTATCTTGACATAATGATATGCGCTCGGCCTCATGATTTTTTTTTTCATGCTTGAAATAAGAAATGATTACTTTAAAAAAGTTGTATACTTGTGAGTGTTGATGACACAGCTTTGCAACAGTTGATATTCTAGTTTCAAGCATGTTTTACTCAATATAGGTCATAAGATCTCAGCAACAAGCTGTAATATCTTACTGAGATAATTTAGGACCAAAACCCCTAAAACAAGTAAAACACTCTAACATAAAATCTGCTTAGTGAGAAGAAGTATCTTATCGGACAGAAAATAAGCAAATATCACCCTTATTTGAGATATTTCATCTTACTTAGATTTCAGTTTTTGCAGTGATATTGGACGAAAAATACAAAACAAAAATCCGTCTGGAGTCGCAAAAAATTAAAAATCTTATATAAGTGTTATAATGAAGGCAACACATGATGTAAGTGTCTATATTAGCTATATTGGCAGAGGATGCAAAACAATAACAATACTGAAATAAACTGCAACAAAAAAACAGTCCAATTAACAGTGCAATACATTTTTATAACATGGTCACCACTGCCTAGTTTCTCTTGTTACATTCTTATTTTTACTGTTATATTTGTATTCTTATTGTTATATTTTCTATTTTATTTCCATCTATACCCCCATTATTTACCTTTTACTTTTTAAATTTGATCTCAATTCTGTACAATGCTGCTGGAATTTTTATTTTCCTGAGGGAACTCTCCTGAAAGAATCAATAAAGTACTATCTATCTATCTATTACCCTACTATCAAAAGCTGACACAAATCGTCGTTGACAGAAATGTTGTATTTTATTTTTTATTCGACACATTTTTGCAACAATGGAAATCATTAGTAAAGTGGAGGCTTCTCACAGGATGAGATAACTTCTGGAAATGATTGGCTTCGAATGGCCAAAGGTATAGATGTGTGTGTCCAAGTTAAAGGAAACGGCAGGCTGTGTTCTTCTAATGGATTTATTATTTGTTAGCTGGGTAACGTTTGTTGTGGTCTGGAACAACATGGCCCACAAACAACTATCAGAAATTCAGCCAATATTACAAACAGTTAATGTGTCATGAGACATGCAAATAGGAATTAAATACACAGAGGACATAAGTAAAGGAAATTAAATGAGAATAGCTACAAACGAGGCATAATGATGCAATATGTACATACAACATTTACAAAATCTTTCTGTGTGAATAACTCATTTTAAAACATATATCTGTGGCTTATAGTCCGGAAAAGTTTGGAGGTTTTTTCAAATATTTTGTGGGTGCGGGTTACATACCCGTGTGCTCTGTAGTCCGGAAAATACGGTAAAGTTGTTTTAGCACTATTTAAATAATTAAAGACCATAAACGCAATAAGATCCAATATGGTACTCTTCAGAGGGTGACGTCACAGAGGTGTCCGAGTCTACTTTTACTTATTTGCCTTACCTTCTTGTGCAAAGCTTGAAGGAAATACTCTTAATAAGTTTTTTTTTTTATGATTGAGCGACCTTAATTTCGGACGCAGCAATTTCGGACGTTTTGACACAGCTACTAAGCCAGCGCGCCCTGCGTTCCAGTCCCAGAACGTAGCAACTCGTACCTGTACAGTAAACCTTAAATGTCTCTAGCTTCCTTGCCTATGTGCTTCCCCGCTCTTTGTGTTTCCCTTCCATTGTGCTCATTGTGTCTTGTCCTGTGTCGTCATCCTGCAGCCCTTCGTCATCCCCTGGTTTCGAGCTGTGTGTCTCGTCTCCCCGGGTCCCCTCTGGACTTCCTGCTGCCTTCCTGGATCCCGACCTCACGCCTACGCCCAGACAATGACGCCTCGCTCCAGCGCCTGACCACCTGCTTGTCCCTGGACTTTGGAGTATGCCCTGCCCTTTCTGGACTTCCGCACCGATCTCAACACGGACCTTCAACACCACCCGGTAACACTCCACATATAATCGCTACACATAGTCACACCGTATACATTTGAATTAGTCACACACTTCATTTATATATTTCAATAAACACGCTGCAAGCTAACGACGTCCCGGCCTCCGTGCCGTCTCCTTCTCCCACGGTACCGTTACAGTTGTGCCCTTATGCCAAACAAGGAAAAAGCCACACAAAATTATTATACTGTACAAACAAAAATTACACAAAAAAAACAAATGAAAGATATGGTGCTCCTCTTTTTTGCATCAGTACTTGTCAAAAAGCTCCAGATTTGTCACCCAGAAGAATTGTTAGCAAATGTCAATGTCAATATGCATTTGGGTAAATTCCAGTATGGTTTTATTTTTATGCATATTATTTATGTCCCAGTGTTTACTCTGTTTCTGTTAGTAATTAAATCCAAACAGGCTGACAAAAAACAACTAATAATAATAATACATATAATCCAATCAGTTCAATTAAATATTCAGCTTCCATGTGCCAGAAATCAAATATTCCAAAATAAAACTTAATGTTCTGGGTTTGAAACACTGATCATTTGAAATAACTGAAATGTAGTCCAATTAGGTAATTAGGTCTTCAAGGAATTATGCTTTTTTTTTTTATTCTTATAGCCAGACCTGTGTGTTTATTTCCGTACCTGATGGGTTTGGCTACAACTGTGGTGTGACAACCTCTGCGGAAGGCAACAGTTGTAGCCAAAACCATTAGGTACGGAAATAAACACTCAGGTTTGGCTATAAGAAGAAAAAATCGCATAAACGAAATGTACTTTTTTTGCATTTTCTCTGAAATATTTGTCAGTTTTGCTTGCTTTTTTCATTCCAACACTGCTGGGTGAATGTTTTTGGTCTGAGTAGTGTTCACATTTGAGCTCAGATGATCCACACCAGAGTTTACTGAGACCCATCTCTTAGGCAGTCTGTTTAGTGCACACAAGGGTTCGGATGATTGCAGCAGAGTTTGTTTTAACCGAAACAAACAATACAAGTGTGAACGCACCCATAGGACAAAATCACATCAGTGAAATAACAACTGGTAGATTGCGATAACAAATTACATCATATTTCTTACTGTAGCTGCTAGACAGTTGTTTGATGACTGCGCTTCATTATCTTCAAATGAAACAACTCTTGTTTGCAAGCAGTTCTCTCTGTGTGTGTCACAGCAGTATCTCTCCAAGTCTCTGGTGTATGTGAGTGACAGAAAGATAAGCTCTGACTCACGTAGGGAAATTTGGCACCACCAGTTTGTTTTTTATGAATAAATCTCCAGACCCCAAATATAGGGGTGTGAAAGTTGCGTCCTCGCAGTCCCACTGTCCGATATATTACAACACAATAAGAACATTGAAACAACATGCTTTTTGATGACATTTATTCAATGTCAGGTTGTGACATTGATTTGACAATGGTAATTTGGTCATTTCCCAACCAACAAAGTGGATCCAACATTAGACACCAACGTTTAGTCAATTTACAAATACAACTATTTTGCAACGTTGTTTCAAAGTCCGTTTTAAAGGACATGTATGTATAATCAACGTTGTATCAATGTCTTGTGCCTGCTGGGTAGTGACTTGTATTGCCAGAGTTCCGACAATGCATTTTTGTTCAGTTTTCGTTCGTCGTTGTAGTCAATATATTCCATACCCCCTTGTTGTGGGGGCAGACTGGCTCGTACATGCACGTGCATTATCGGCTGTTCCATTTGTAATATAAAGTAGCGCATGGATCAAAAAACGTATATCTGTCAGTGGACTCGATATGGAAGCGCTCAAAACGACAACATGGCTGACGGGGTGGAGACGCAGTGGTGGCAGGTTTGGAGGAGGGCTCCGGCATGTAATTTTAGACCGCCCACAAACGGCGAATCCCAAAGAGACGGTCAGAAAGCGGCTTGAAGATGATCTGTAAAACATCATCTCTGCAAATTTTTAACCAAAGCACCACCATTGCATGTTATGTAGACCACGAGGAGGTGTTTTAAAAGCAGAAAAAAATATAAATATAAAAAATATATATGACCACTTTAAGACATTTTTATACGGAAAAAATACCTTCTTAAATTCAGACCAATGCAGTACTTACTGTTATGCTGCCCGGATCATAGTTTTTTTACGTTTTATGTCATTTGTTGGCTTAAATGGAATAAAAAAGACAATATAACATACATCCATAAACGTGGACACATGTGGAAAAAGTGCAATATATTTATCTGCACAGTAATCTATTTATTTATTTATATATATTTATATATATTTATGTATTTTATACATACCGTATTTTCCGCACCATAAGCCGCCCTGGGTTATAAGCCGCGCCTTCAATGAACGGCATATTTCAAAACTTTGTCCACCTATAAGCCGCCCCGTGTTATAAGCCGCATCTAACTGCGCTAAAGGGAATGTCAAAAAAACAGTCAGATAGGTCAGTCAAACTTTAATAATATATTAAAAACCAGCGTTCTAACAACTCTGTTCACTCCCAAAATGTACGGTAATGTGCAAATGTGCAATCACAAACATAGTAAAATTCAAAATAGTGCTTAGCAATAGCAACATCAATAACTTAATGTTGCTCGAACGTTAATGTCACAACACACAAAATAAACATAACGCTCACTTTCTGAAGTTATTCTTCATTCATAAATCCCTCGAATTCTTCTCCTTCGGTGTCCGAATTAAAAAGTTGGGCGAATACGGGATCCAAAATGGCCGGCTCCGTCTCGTCGAAGTCATCGGAGTCAGTGTCGCTGTTGCCTTCATTCGAATAGTGATGGTGCTGACACTTCTGCTTGCTGCTCTCTGCTCAACAACCCACTGTTCGAGTTTGTCCTCCAACAGTTGCCATCTTGCTTTGTTCCCTCGGAAACTCTGTTTTGTCTTCTTTACCTGGCGCAGGTCATCCTGTTGCTTCCTCCACCTACGCACCATTGATTCATTTATGTTATATTCTCTTGCTGCTGCTCTATTTCCGTGTTCTTCGGCATGACTTATTGCCTTAAGTTTAAATTCTGCGTTATACGCGTGTCGCTTAGTAGGAGCCATTTTGTGGTCTTTACAGATGTAAACACACAAAGGAAATGAAACGTAATACCCGCGCGCTTCTTCTTCTACGGGGGCGGGTGGTTGCTTACCGTAGAAGAAGAAGCGCTTCCTCTTCTACGGGGGCGGGTGCTTACCTTGGCAGTTGCTTACCATAGAAGAAGAAGCGCTTCCTCTTCTACGGGGAAAAAAGATGGCGGCTGTTTACCGTAGTTGCGAGACCGAAACTTTATGAAAATAAATATTTATATTAATCCATATATAAGGCGCACCGGGTTATAAGCCGCACTGTCAGCTTTTGTGAAAATGTGTGGTTTTTAGGTGCGGCTTATAGTGCGGAAAATACGGTATATATGTATATATTATTTATATATATTTATGTATTTTATACATATATATGTATGTATTATTTATATATATTTATTATTTAGATATGCACCTTATTGTTTTTTTTATCCTGCACTACCATGAGCTTATGTAACAAAATTGCGTTCTTATCTGTGCTGCAAAGTTCAAATTTGAATGACAATAAAAAAGAAGTCTAAGTTTGTTCTGTTCTGTTTCATCAACCCTGTTTTGTGTCTCCTTGGTTGCCATGGTTATTTATTATTGTCACCTGCCTCTGATTAGTGTTCGGGATGCTCACCTGTTCCTGGGCACTGATCTGCAGAGGTGTGGACTCGAGTCACATGACTTGGACTTGAGTCAGACTCGAGTCATGAATTTGATGACTTTAGACTCGACTTGACAAAATGTAAAAAGACTTGCAACTCGACTTAGACTTTAACATCAATGACTTGTGACTTCACTTGGACTTGAGCCTTTTGAATTGACATGACTTGACATGACTTGCTAGTTTCCCCAAAACCCAAAGATGAAAAAGTTATTCGGGAGCGCTCCGTATTTTTCATTGTGTACTTGTCTATCAGCGTTGCGTGTGTCAGCTGGTGTGGTCTCAGTACAACAGCCAATCAAATTAGATCTACTTTGTTTTCATCACACAGCATTCATCCAATCAAATTGCAGGACAACCAACGAAGAAGACATGTCCAAACCACACGCCAGTGAACAAAAAATGATACCTAAAATAATTTTGTTTGGGTATAAAAATTACGAGGTGGTCAACACAAAATGGTTTGCAGTATGCAACACATGCGGTTCGAAAATTACTGATGGAGAGGCAACAACTTCCAACTTCGTCCGGCATTTGAAGTTGCACAAAGAACGGTAAGTTTTGAATGTAAGATAACGTTTATTGGCTAAGTAACGTGACTTTTATTTGCTGTGTAGTTAAATCAGTGAGGCTGTAAACTCACTGCTAACGTTATAACGTTATTGCAAACACGGGAATCTGTTGCAGTTCACTACCTTATTCATACTTTTTGTTCAGTGATTTTTTTAAGCAGGGTTACGTTAGTCAACATATCACACGTAACGTTAGACGGCGGTCAGCAGCACCGCGTATTTTAGCCACCTAAAAAAAGACAAAAATAGTAAAATAAAGGTCAGTTAAAATGTATACTATATTATGAATATGTGTACCGTTTTAGCTAGCTTTCTGACATACTGTTGGTTGTTTACCTCAGTGGTCCCCAACCACAGGGCCGCGGCCCGGTACTGGTCCGTGGATCGATTGGTATCGGGCCGCACAAGAAATATATATATATTTTTTTCCTTTTTTAATTAAATCAACATAAAAAACACAAGATACACTTACAAGTAGTGCACCAACCCAAAACAACTCTCTCCCCCCTTTTGTTCTGGGCATTGAACATGAAGACTCTTCCTTCACTGTTCCGAGTGGCCATGAGAGTCTTGGCAGTGCCTGCCTCTAGTGCTCCAGTGGAGCGAGTTTTCAGCCATGGTGGCATCATACTACGCCCCCATCGTGCACAAATGACTGACAGACTCTTGGCTAATTTGGTCTTTTGCAAATGCAATGCAGCATAGGGCCCTGACATATAAAAAGTACAACTTTTTTGTTATGTTCACGTATATGTCATGTTTTTTCAATGTTAACACTTTTGTACAAATAAGTACATTTGCACTTTATTTTTCAATGTGTTTGTTCTGTAAAGGAATGAGTTAATGTTTAAAATGACTGGTTAATAGTGCTATTATAAAGTGCAATGTCAGCACAATTTTCTTTCCTGCAATTTAAAATGCACTTGTTTTAATACATAAATACAGCGTTTGAAAAGCATACACAATCTGTGTTAATATATTAGTCTGTGGTTAAAAGGACTTGAAAGGACTCGAAACTCAAAATGCAGGACTTAGGACTTGACTTGAGACTTTCCAGTCTTGACTTTGGACTTGACTCGGGGCTTGCCTGTCTTGACTCGGGACTTGACTCGGACTTGAGGGCAAAGACTTGAGACTTACTTGTGACTTGCAAAACAATGACTTGGTCCCACCTCTGCTAATCTGAGAGCTATTTAGACCAGCCTTTTTGCCTCACTCCTCCTGGTGCTTTTGTTTGCTTAACGCAACTGTGACATTTGATGTTTTCTGGTTCCCTGTGTTTGTCTAGACTTAGACTTAGACTTAGACTTAGACTTAGACTTCCTTTGTATTGTCATTCACATTTGGACTTTACAGTACAGATAAGATCGAAATTTTGTTGCATTAGCTCATGGTAGTGCAGGATAAAAAAGCAATAAGGTGCAGATATAAATAAATAGATTACTGTACAGATAAATATATTGCACTTTTGCATATGCATCCAGGTTTATTGATGTATATTATATTTTCTTTATTAATTATTATTTGTCTAGCGCTAAGTCCCGCCTTAGCGTTCCTCGTGAGCTATATGCACGTTTGTTTTGTATTGTTTCCTGTCTTTTTGTTTGATTTATGCAAATAAATCATTCTTCTTACCTGCAAGCTGCTCCCTGTCATTCCGCCGCATCCTGGAAGGACGACCTCCGGCATCGTCACGCCACGACCACGTTACATTTGCACTGATAAATTGCAATCAGTCAAAGATCGGGATATCTGTAAAACAATGAAGCAGAAATGTAAATTGCGTACGGGTTGACGGAGGAATGACAAGGGCTATTTTAAGGTATATATAAAAAAGGGCTATATAAATAAACTTTAATGGATTGAATTGGATCAGCTGGTCTAGCATGTTTCACTTAATGTGTCATGTACTTTTGTATTAAACAACATGAAATGGTATCTTCCCTCATAATTTGCTGAACACTGGAAGGGAATTGTTCCTAAAATCTCACACTGCAAAAATTGAAATCTAAGTAAGATTAAATATCTCAAATAAGGGTGATATTTGCTTCTTTTCTGTCTGATAAGATAATTCTTCTCACTAAGCAGATTTTATGTTAGAGTGTTTTACTTGTTTTAAGGGTTTTTGGTCCTAAATGATCTCAGTAAGATATTACAGCTTGTAGCTGTGATTTTATAACCTATATTGAGTAAAACATGCTTGAAACTGATGCAAGTAGTATAAAACTACTTTTTTAAAGTAATAATTTCTTACTTCAAGCAAGAAAAAAAAACATGATGCCGAGCGCATATCATTATGTCAAGATAATGGCACTAGCATTTACTTAATTTAAGAATATTTTTCAACATATTGAGCAAAAAGGTCTATTTTTTTTTCTACCAAGAAAAGTGCACTTGTTATTAGTGAGAATATACTTATTTTAAGATTTTTTTGGGGTTCATTGAGGTTAGCTAATTTTACTTGTTTTTGGAAAGTCTTGACAAGCCAAATTTTCTTGTTCTATTGGCAGATAATTTTGCTTAGTTCAAATAAAATACCCCTAATTTTTTATATTTTTTCCCTTGTTTTTGAAGATTGACTTTTTGCAGTGCATGTCTCTTAGAGCCACAAATAAAAGACAAATATCTAACAGTAAACCTTTACCGTAGACATGATGCTTAAATGAAATAAAATAAAAACACTGACTACAGTGTGGATTGGTCCCAGACTATTACATCTTCTCAGAATAGCCACAGATTTTGCTGAGGTTCTTGCCGTCATTTTTTTTTAGGCTCTATTAAGCTGAATGAAGCCAATTTCTTTATCTTTTTCACCTACTTGATGTGACTCAGCCCAGTGGCTTTGATGCGGCTCACAAGATGTCCCCGGTATATGACGGCAATCAACCAGGACCAGGACTTGACAGGAGTCGTGTGCTCTGTCAAGAAAAAAAAAAAAAAAAGAACATGTTGTGTGGGTCCTTGAAAACTAAACCCCCTGACTATTAAGAGAAGCTTGACTCAATAGCATGATTACACTCATGGAAAACATGATGTTCTGTATGGCAATAAACTTGACTTGTAATCAGTGGACAATAAGGGCCAAAACTCGGGCGCTTGGATAGGCCAAAGATGGAGTACAGATAAAGACGTGGTGGATCTCATGTGGCAAACATAATGTTTACATTTTGGATTACATAAATGCGGGCAAACATAACGTTGGTCATGTCCCAACCCAGAAAGACGACTAGTTAGTCCTAATTCCAGCTAAGATTTGTAGGGCGCCTTAAAGGCCTACTGAAACCTACTACTACCGACCACGCAGTCTGATAGTTTATACATCAATGATGAAATCTTAACATTGCAACACATGCCAATACGGCCGGGTTAGCTAACTAAAGTGCAATTTTAAATTTTGCGCGAAATATCCTGCTGAAAACGTCTCGGTATGATGATGTCAGCGCGTGACGTCACGGATTGTAGAGTACATTTTGGGACAACATGGTGGCCAGCTATTAAGTCGTCTGTTTTCATCTCAAAATTCCACAGTATTTTGGACATCTGTGTTGGTGAATCTTTTGCAATTTGTTCAATGAACAATGGAGACAGCAAAGAAGAAAGCTGTAGGTGGGAAGCGGTGTATTGCGGCCGACTGCAGCAACACAAGCACAGCCGGTGTTTCATTGTTTACATTCCTGGAAGATGACAGTCAAGCTTTACCATTGGCCTGTGGAGAACTGGGACAACAGAGACTCTTACCAGGAGGACTTTGAGTTGGATGCGCAGACGCGGTACCGTGAGTACGCATGCAGCAGCGGCGGCATCCAAACATTTGATCGCTTGCCCATACGTGCATGCCGCTATGTGCATGTCACGTACGTAACTTTGGGGACTTTGGGGAAATATATGTGCTGTATGAACTTTGGGGAGGTGAACAGTACTTTGGATTGGCGGGTTATATGGACGGGAGGAGGGAGGTGTTTGTTATGCGGGATTAATTTGTGGCATATTAAATATAAGCCTGGTTGTGTTGTGGCTAATAGAGTATATATATGTCTTGTGTTTATTTACTGTTTTAGTCATTCCCAGCTGAATATCAGGTCCCACCCGCCTCTCACAGCATCTTCCCTATCTGAATCGCTCCCACTGCCCTCTAGTCCTTCACGCTCACTTTCCTCATCCACTAATCTTTCATCCTCGCTCAAATTAATGGGGAAATCGTCGCTTTCTCGGTCTGAATCGCTCTCGCTGCTGGTGGCCATGATTGTAAACAATGTGCAGATGTGAGGAGCTCCACAACCTGTGACGTCACGCTACTCGTCTGCTATTTCCGGTACAGGCAAGGCTTTTTTATCAGCGACCAAAAGTTGCAAACTTTATCGTCATTGTTCTCTACTAAATACTTTCAGCAAAAATATGGCAATATCGTGAATTGATCAAATATGACACATAGAATGGACCTGCTATCCCCGTTTGAATAAGAAAATCGCATTTCAGTAGGCCTTTAATTATGGCTTTTTGGCCTCTGCAGAATTATCGAGTCCAGTTTCTAGTACAAGCTTAACTGGTTCCGTGACGGAGTTCTTAACTCAAAGCACTTGTATCTCAAGTCAATGTCTCTAAGTCAACATGTAACATGCTTTTTACAAAGAAAAATAAATTATATATATTGTATGAAAAATAATACAATAAAATATACTGCAAACAACTACAACAAAGTTAAAGTTAAAGTACCACTGATAGTCACACACACACTAGGTGTGGTGAAATTACCCTCTGCATTTGACCCATCCCCTTGTTCCACCCCCTGGGAGGTGAGGGGAGCAGTGAGCAGCAGCGGTAGCCGCGCTCGGGAATGATTTTGGTGATTTAACCCCCAATTCCAACCCTTGATGCTAAATGCCAAGCAGGGGGTGTAATGGGTCCCATTGTTATAGTCTTTGGTATGACTCGGCCAGGGGTTTGAACTCACGACCTACCAATGTCAGGGCGGACACTCTAACCGCAAGGCCACTGAGCAAATAAATAGTTAAATAGTTTTATGAAGTAATGCAATAAAAATGTAAATGGTATCTCCCAGCAGCTGCTTCTCCGTCAAAGACACCAAAAGCAGCTTTACCATATTAACACGGATAAATGTTCGCTGTATAGATATTAATTTAACATTCTTGGCTGGCGTTAGACTCACTCAGCTTCAGTATAGTGCAAATTGGTCCTATTTTTTTCTTTAATTCAATGAATATCATCCGTTTATTCTTCTCAGTACTGTCCTTCACACTTACTTGCGTCATTCCTATGGTTGACAAAAACTAAGTTATGTCCATCTCTAGTCAAGTTGAAGTACCACTGATAGTCACACACACACTAGGTGTGGTGAAATTACTCTCTGCATTTGACCCATCACCCTTGTTCCACCCCCTGGGAGGTGAGGGGAGCAGTGAGCAGCAGCGGTGGCCGCGCTCGTGGAAAAACATGTAAAAATTCATATGCTTATTTGTGTTTCATTGTATCCATTAAACCATATCCAATTGTACGTTTGTATTTACAATCCGCTATGTATGTGAAAACACCGTATAAACATCACAAAATGCCACAAAATAAGTCAGACATTTGGAATATTCCGCTCCAAATACCTTTGGCTATTTTGGGAGATTGACATCACGGTAGTAACGCTTCTGCATTCTGGCTATATTAGTAGATCAGTCATACTGGAAATACGCAAAAATTAGAAAGATATGTGCTGTTTATCATTCGCAATCCTTATGTAAGACAAGAACACATATGCTCGGCTTTCTTTATGCATTTGAAATAAACTTTAATAGTTTGATTGATCCGTTGAATTTTGCAGCTGGTCTAGCATGTTTCACTTAATATGTGTCATGTACTTTTGTATTAAACCAAATGAAATGGTACCTTCCCTCAAAGTTTGCTGAATACTGGATGGGAATTGTTCCTAAAATCTCCCACTGCAAAAACTGAAATCTAAGTAAGATTAAATATCTCAAATAAGGGAGATATTTGCTTATTTTCTGTCTGATAAGATCATTCTTCTCACTAAGCAGATTTTATGTTAGAGTGTTTTACTTGTTTTAAGGGTCCTAAATGATCTCAGTAAGATATTACAGCTTGTAGCTGTGATTTTATGACCTATATTGAGTAAAACATGCTCAGCTCTGTGAAGACACCATTAATGCTGAAAGGTACATACAGGTTTTGGAACAACATATGCTGCCATCTAAGCGCCGTATTTTTCATGGACGCCCCTGCTTATTTCAGCAAGACAATGCCAAGCCACATGCAGCACGTGTTACAACAGCGTGGCTTTGTAAAAAAAAGAGTGCGTGTACTTTCCTGGTCCGCCTGCAGTCCAGACCTGTCTCCCATCGAAAATGTGTGACGCATTATGAAGCGTAAAATACGACAGCGGAGACCCCGGACTGTTGAACGACTGAAGCTCTACATAAAACAAGAATGGGAAATAATTCCACTTTCAAAGCTTCAACAATTAGTTTCCTCAGTTCCCAATCGTTTATTGAGGGTTGTTAAAAGAAAAGGTGATGTAACACAGTGGTGAACATGCCCTTTCCCAACTACTTTGGCACATGTTGCAGCCATGAAATTCTAAGTTAATTATTATTATTTATGAGTTTGAACATCAAATATCTTGTCTTTGTAGTGCATTCAATTGAATAAAGGATTTGCAAATCATTGTATTCTGTTTATATTTACATCTAACACAATTTCCCAACTTATATGGAAACAGGGTTTGTACATGGTACCAAGTCAGTTGATACAATTATGTACTTTCTATCAGTGTTCAACAAAAAAAGTTTTCAACTTAATATCCTTTTTCACAAAGATTGTCCTCCCATTCCGGACTCATCTCTCACGTTGATTGTTTCGGCCGGACATGCTGACCAGATGCGAGCTGTTTTTTTATTTGCCGCTGATGAAGACGAATAGCGCCTCCTTAGAAGCGATGCAACAGATATGAGACACGGCTGCAAGCTGTCAGCAGGATGCAAGATGCTGGCTACAATGATTAGCGAAACACACAGGGAGAGCCAATAGGGTTTGAGTAAATGTAATTTTGCTGTGTGCACATAATGACTTGGAGAGGGTGGCGATGGTGAGAATGAAAAAGCAGTGATAAGTGTTTTTGTGCGGCTTTAGCATCAATAAACGACAGCACTGTGGAGCACAAAGAGTCCCCGGGCAAATCTATAGGCTAATGTACAATTATGCATTCAAAACACACAAGGTGGAAACATTCAGATAGAGACGACTTTTCTTCCTGGCGCAATTTGCTTTTGCTTGACAGCGTTCACAAGCGACGCTGCCAGGCAACATTAAACCAGTGCTCATTAAAGACTGTTCCTTTTTGCGTTTTTTATTGGTGCAGCCAAGCTAAAAAAAAAAAAAAAAAAAAAAGGAAGAAAGAAAGATGCCCACCAGAGTTCTCATCACTCACTTGATGTTGGCACCGCTGGCAAACGGCATCTTCTTCAAGGGTTCTCGACAGCAAAATATATATTTTTTTAATGCCGCGTTTTCCTCCAGCCAACAAAAAGAGGCGCCTCTTCACCCGTCAGCGTGAATGCGTGGCCCCCGGCGTTCGGACTTTCCCACATGATGCTGTGGGAAGTCTTAAGAGGACAGGACAAAAGGGGCCTACAAATCCTGCATGGGTTACCTCATGCCTTTGGTCCGTGAAGTGGCAGTTAGTCTCTCTTCAAAACAAGCAGGAAGTTAAACAAGAAGAAGAAGAAAAAAAAGGGCAAAGTGGACGCCGCCATAAAAGGGTGCATCTCGAGGAACTCGATTGCTCAATTCAGACAAAAAAAAGGGAATTGGAAAAAAGGATTGTTTGGTATTCATTTGTGTCTTTATGTCTTAATAGGCTAATTAGGGCAAGTATTAAGGTACTACAGGGTACACTATAGTCTTATTGTAAAGCTCTGTTGGTCTCTCATTGGTCAAGCACATTTGTCATAACATGTAACCTTTGATTAGGGATGGGAATCGAAAACCGGTTGTTGTTCAGAACCCGTTCGAGGGGTATCGATTCCTTGGAATCGATTCCCTTAAAGGCCTACTGAAATGTGATTTTCTTATTTAAACGGGGATAGCAGGTCCATTCTATGTCATACTTGATCATTTTGCGATATTGCCATATTTATGCTGAAAGGATTTAGTAGAGAACATCGATGATAAAGTTCGCAACTTTTGGTTGCTGATAAAAAAGCCTTGCCTATACCAGAAGTAGCAGACGATGTGCGTGTGACATCACAGGTTGTGGAGCTCCTCACATCCGCACATTGTTTACAATCATGGCCACCAGCAGCGAGAGCGATTTGGTCCGAGAAAGCGACAATTTCCCCATTAATTTGAGCGAGGATGAAAGATTCGTGGATGAGGAAAGTGAGAGTGAAGGACTAGAGGGCAGTGGGAGCGATTCAGATAGGGAAGATGCTGTGAGAGGCGTGTGGGACCTGATATTCAGCTGGGAATGACTAAAACAGTAAATAAACACAAGACATATATATACTCTATTAGCCACAAAACAACCAGGCTTATATTTAATATGCCACAAATTAATCCCGCATAACAAACACCTCCCCCTTCCCGTCCTATAACCCGCCAATACAACTCAAACACGTGCACAACACACTCAATCCCACAGCCCAAAGTACCGTTCACCTCCTCAAAGTTCAAAGAGCACATATATTTCCACAAAGTCCCCAAAGTTACGTACGTGACATGCACATAGCGGCATGCACGTACGGGCAAGCGATCAAATGTTTGGAAGCCGCAGCTGCATGCGTACTCACGGTACCGCGTCTGCGTATCCAACTCAAAGTCCTCCTGGTAAGAGTCTCTGTTGTCCCAGTTCTCCACAGGCCAATGGTAAAGCTCGACTGTCATCTTTCGGGAATGTAAACAATGAAACACCGTCTGTGTTATCCGGCACAGCATTCAGGGGGTGCATTCTACGGCGGGGGTGCGTTATCCGGCACAACACCTGCCGCAATACACCACTTCCCACCTACAGCTTTCTTCTTTGCTGTCTCCATTGTTTATTGAACAAATTGCAAAAGATTCACCAACACAGATGTCCAGAATACTGAGGAATTTTGCGATGACTTAATAGCTGGCCACCATGCTGTCCCAAAATGTCCTCTGCAATCCGTGACGTCACGCGCAGGCGTCATCATACCGAGACGTTTTCAGCAGAATATTTCGCGCAAAATGTAAAATTGCACTTTAGTAAGCTAACCCGGCCGTATTGGCATGTGTTGCAATGTTAAGATTTCATCATTGATATATAAACTATCAGACTGCGTGGTCGGCAGTAGTCGGTTTCAGTAGGCCTTTAACGCAAGGGCATCAAACTCATATTCGTCGTGGACCACATCGCAGATACCAAAGCCTTTGGAGGGCCGCTTCATAATGATATTACACAGTTTACATGTTTTTTTATTATTATCGTTGTTTACCAACAAACTAATGGAAAACCTGTCGTCACGGCCGGGGCGCCGGCGCGCGCCACTCCGGCTGCAGCAGGCGGCTGCATTCATTCAGTTCAATCAGCACTCAACACACCTGGCTTAAAAAGGCTTCCTGCCTTCTTAAGCCAGTGCAAACCTGCATTCCGGGCCAGAACTCAGCGATCTGTTCCAGTACAGTATGCCGACTCATCTAGCTCTAAGCACCCTCTCTCTCTCTCTGTGTTTCTCCCCCTCCGTGTTTATTTGTCTCGTGTACCCTTGTCGTTTTCCAGCAGCCTTTCTCCGTTCCCGCGTCACGAGCTGTGTGTCTCGTCTCCCCGTATTCCCTCTGGTTCCCTGGTTGCCGCTTGGATCTCGACCTCCCGCCTGAACACGGACGTTGACGCCTCGCCTCTGTCCTTGATCTTCACGCCTGCCCACAGATCTCCGAGCACGCCTTGCCCATACTTGCCAACCTTGAGACCTCCGAATTCGGGAGATGGGGGGGGAGCAGGCAGCATACCCCTTCCCCTTCGAGCTGTCCTGGATGAAATGAAATGTTTTCTTCTTACCCGTCGTTGCCATGTCTCTTGTTCGTTCTTCTGCTTCGTCTCCTTCTTGTTGTGTGTGCAGTTGCGCACTGAGCTCCAAAAGCCGTAGATGTTATTGTAGCGTCCCGGAAGAGTTAGTGCTGCAAGGGGTTCTGGGTATTTGTTCTGTTGTGTTTATGTTGTGTTACGGTGCAGATGTTCTCCCGAAATGTGTTTGTCATTCTTGTTTGGTGTGGGTTGACAGTGTGGCGCATATTAGTAACAGTGTTAAAGTTGTTTATACGGCCACCGTCAGTGTGACATGTATGGCTGTTGACCAAGTATGCGTGGCATACACGTGTGTGTGTGTGTGTGTGCTTGAAATTAATGTTATCATTAAACCAGTTAAAAGATTATACAACGTGTCAGCCTTTCTTGACATCTTTGTGTAAAGACCATTGTTAAATCCTTCTAACGCTACATTATTATGTGACTGGGCCGGCACGCTGTTTATATGGAGGAAAAGCGGACGCCTGGACAGCTTGCGGCTGTTAAGGGGTGAAGGTTTCAGGTCAGAGAGGACGCTATAGGCAGTGCCTTTAAGGCACGCCCCCAATATTGTTGTCCGGGTGGAAATCGGGAGAGATTCGGGAGAATGGTTGCACCGGGAGATTTTCGGGAGGGGCACTGAAATTTGGGAGTCTCCCGGGAAAATCAGGAGGGTTGGAAAGTATGGCCCTGCCCCCTCTGGGGACGCCCGCATTGTTGATTCTGAAGGCCTTGGGGAGATTTCGTACAGCATGGCAACATAAGCGAGCTGAATTCTGATTGGATACAAACTAAAACTAAAAACAACAGCACTGAAACGAGCATAATATGAAAACGCTTTGGTATTTAGGGAAAGTAAATAAAACATTTTTTTTATCTTTAATTAACCACTGGTTAAATGGATTGTGATCCCTATTTTGCTCATTTAAGAGACGCAAATGGACGTTTTAATGCATGCAAACCTTTAGTATAACAGGTCCATACTGTGTAGAAATGACTAATTCTACTCCCAGTCTCCACTTTAATGCAGCTGCCCTCAGTCTCTTCTTCAATAACAATTCCTGTTCCTATTGTGACCGACAACCACAACATTAAGTCATACATAGGGTTGTACGGTATACCGGTATTAGTATAGTACCGCGATACTAACGAATAATTTTCGGTACTATACCGTCTCTGAAACGTACCACTCCCACGCAACTGCGTCGAAGTCACGTTGTGACATTGCTGGTTTACGAGCAGACGAGCATGTTCGGCGGCACACAATCACAGAATACTTACAAACATACACAGTGTGTAGACAGAAAAGGGAAGAACGGATGCATTTTGTCTTAAAAACTAAAGATAAAGGTGAAGTTATAACACTGAAACGCCTTCAGGAAGAGGTGCTTTAAAACATAGCTAGCTAACTAGCGGCCAACGTCTATCCGCTGTCGGCAGTGTTTTAGCTACTTCTAAATCACTAATCCTGGTCTCCATGGCGACAAAGTAAGTTTCTTACAAGTATCATCCCTACAGGACAAGGAGTAGCTAAACATGCTTCACTACACACCGTAGCTCACCGGCATCAAAATGTAAACATTGGAGCATCTACACCTAACATCCACTAATGATATCAAGTACAGGCACGTATCTAGTCGATACTACTATGATTATGTCGATATTTTTTGGCATCACAACATCTTTTTTTAAAAGGTATATTAGGTTTATAAACTCAGGAAACATGTCCCTGGACACATGAGGACTTTGAATATGACCAATGTATGATCTTGTAACTACTTGGTATCGGATTGATACCCAAATTTGTGGTATCATCCAAAACTAATGTAAAGCATCCAAACAACAGAAGAATAAGTCAATCCATCCATTTCCTACCACTTGTCCCTTTTGGGGTGGCGGGGGGTGCTGGAGCCTATCTCAGCTGCATTCGGGCGGAAGGCGGGGTACACCCTGGACAAGTCGCCACCTCATCACAGGGCCAGAAGAATAAGTGTGTGGGGGGGAAGTGTGATCAGCGCTGCTTGCAGGAGGAAAAGTCACCGCCGCTGTCCATGGTACTGAAGACGAGCACCATCGGGCAGGGGCGGGGCATGTGCTGACGGCGAGACACAGCTGGCAGGTGATTAGATTTCACAGGTGGTACGTGTTAAACTAATCATCTGTTGTCTTTAACAGTGAGCGGCCGGGAGCAGAGGAGGGAGGAGGATACGGACATAACTGAAAAGTCATGTTCTGGGAGAGAAACCGATTATTGAAAAATATTATCATTAAAAACCTTGTTAAACCTGCACGCTGGACTCTTGTGCCGTGTTTTCTAGGAAGCGACTTCCACAAAGTGATTATTAAATAATCAAAGAAGTGTAGATAGAACATGTTAAAAGAGAAAGTAAGCAGATATTAACAGTAAATGAACAAGTAGATTAATAATTAATTGTCTACCACTTGTCCTTATTAATGTTGACAAAATAATAGAATGGAAAATGACACAATATGTTACTGCATATGTCAGCAGACTAATTAGGAGCCTTTGTTTGCTTACTTACCTACTCAGTGGCCTAGTGGTTAGAGTGTCCGTCCTGAGATCGGTAGGTTGGGAGTTCAAATCCCGGCCGAGTCATACCAAAGACTATAAAAATGGGACCCATTACCTCCCTGCTTGGCACTCAGCATCAAGGGTTGGAATTGGGGGTTAAATCACCAAAATGATTCCCGGGCGCAGCCACCGCTGCTGCCCACTGCTCCCCTCACCTCCCAGGGGGTGATCAAGGGTGATGGGTCAAATGCACACACCTTTCGCCACACCTAGTGTGTGTGTGTGACAATCATTGGTACTTTAACTTTTAACTTTAACTTACTAATAAAAGACAAGTTGTCTAGTATGTTCACTATTTTATTTAAGGACTTAACTGCAATAAGAAACATATGTTTAATGTACCCTAACATGTTTTGTTAAAATAAAGCCAATAATGCAATTTTTTTGTGGTGCCCTTTATTTAGAAAAGTACCGAAAGGTACAGAAATAATTTTAGTACCGGTACCAGTACCAAAATACTGGTATCGTTACAACACTAGTCATACATTTGATTTGTTTCATATTCAAATTCACTTTCAAGCATCTAGCTATCCATACACTCGCACTCATCCCAGTCAACCCACCAGCTCAGTGAGATAGCGTCCATCCTCGGTGGCATCTGCCACCAGCGGAGCATGACTGTGGAGAAAAATGCTTAAATGTGCAGGCCAGTGCACTGAGAGACCCCCCCAAACCCCCTTCATTGATCCACATGGTTTTGACACTGTGACTGACAGGGCCAATCAGCCTATTGTGGGCCTCTCCGGAGATGGACAGACGCTCATTTACAGGTGCGCTGCGGAGGCGGTGGACATGATTGATTGACAGGCTGTCACTGAGCCACTGGGGCATTACAAAACTATCCTCTAGTATCATTGAGGCCTGCAGCATCCTGTTTGCGGCAGTGTGTGTTGTCAGGGCGGGTGGTCAGGCCTGTACAGATTACACATCCAGAGGGGTGACAGCTAAAGAATCAGGCTGTCAGGTGTGCACGCCCCCTCGTTCAAAGAGCAGCAGAATTAAACGACCTATCAGGCCGTGTCTGACAGGCCTGCATCATATACGTCACACAGCAACTGTGCATCTCTTTGCATCACCATTGGAGACAAGGCAATTTTATTTATAGAGCAAAATTCGTACACACGACAATTCAAAGTGCTTTATAGAAAACTAGAAAATTCCCGCAGAAATTTTGATGGGCCTGCTATCTGTGCCCTGGACCTCTGGCCGGGGGTCGGCCGAAAATGCATAATAAATAAGGAAAAACATATACAGGTAAAAGCCAGTAAATTAGAATATTTTGAAAAACTTGATTTATTTCAGTAATTGCATTCAAAAGGTGTAACTTGTACATTATATTTATTCATTGCACACAGACTGATGCATTCAAATGTTTATTTCATTTAATTTTGATGATTTGAAGTGGCAACAAATGAAAATCCAAAATTCCGTGTGTCACAAAATTAGAATATTACTTAAGGCTAATACAAAAAAGGGATTTTTAGAAATGTTGGCCAACTGAAAAGTATGAAAATGAAAAATATGAGCATGTACAATACTCAATACTTGGTTGGAGCTCCTTTTGCCTCAATTACTGCGTTAATGCGGCGTGGCATGGAGTCGATGAGTTTCTGGCACTGCTCAGGTGTTATGAGAGCCCAGGTTGCTCTGATAGTGGCCTTCAACTCTTCTGCGTTTTTGGGTCTGGCATTCTGCATCTTCCTTTTCACAATACCCCACAGATTTTCTATGGGGCTAAGGTCAGGGGAGTTGGCGGGCCAATTTAGAACAGAAATACCATGGTCCGTAAAACCAGGCACGGGTAGATTTTGCGCTGTGTGCAGGCGCCAAGTCCTGTTGGAACTTGAAATCTCCATCTCCATAGAGCAGGTCAGCAGCAGGAAGCATGAAGTGCTCTAAAACTTGCTGGTAGACGGCTGCGTTGACCCTGGATCTCAGGAAACAGAGTGGACCGACACCAGCAGATGACATGGCACCCCAAACCATCACTGATGGTGGAAACTTTACACTAGACTTCAGGCAACGTGGATCTTGTGCCTCTCCTGTCTTCCTCCAGACTCTGGGACCTCGATTTCCAAAGGAAATGCAAAATTTGCATGGTTGGGTGATGGTTTGGGGTGCCATGTCATCTGCTGGTGTCGGTCCACTCTGTTTCCTGAGATCCAGGGTCAACGCAGCCGTCTACCAGCAAGTTTTAGAGCACTTCATGCTTCCTGCTGCTGACCTGCTCTATGGAGATGGAGATTTCAAGTTCCAACAGGACTTGGCGCCTGCACACAGCGCAAAATCTACCCGTGCCTGGTTTACGGACCATGGTATTTCTGTTCTAAATTGGCCCGCCAACTCCCCTGACCTTAGCCCCATAGAAAATCTGTGGGGTATTGTGAAAAGGAAGATGCAGAATGCCAGACCCAAAAACGCAGAAGAGTTGAAGGCCACTATCAGAGCGACCTGGGCTCTCATAACACCTGAGCAGTGCCAGAAACTCATCGACTCCATGCCACGCTGCATTAACGCAGTAATTGAGGCAAAAGGAGCTCCAACCAAGTATTGAGTATTGTACATGCTCATATTTTTCATTTTCATACTTTTCAGTTGGCCAACATTTCTAAAAATCCCTTTTTTGTATTAGCCTTAAGTAATATTCTAATTTTGTGACACACGGAATTTTGGATTTTCATTTGTTGCCACTTCAAATCATCAAAATTAAATGAAATAAACATTTGAATGCATCAGTCTGTGTGCAATGAATAAATATAATGTACAAGTTACACCTTTTGAATGCAATTACTGAAATAAATCAAGTTTTTCAAAATATTCTAATTTACTGGCTTTTTTACCTGTATAAGTCGCACTGGAGTATAAGTCGCATTTTTGGGGGAAATTTATTTGATAAAACCCAACACCAAGAATAGACATTTGAAAGGCAATTTAAAATAAATAATGAATAGTGAACAACAGGCTGAATAAGTGTACGTTATATGACGCGTAAATAACCAACTGAGAACGTGCCTGGTATGTTAACGTAACATATTATGGTAAGAGTCATTCAAATAACTATAACATATAGAACATGCTATACGTTTACCAAACAATCTGTCACTCCTAATTGCTAAATCCGATGAAATCTTATACATCTAGTCTCTTACGTGAATGAGCTAAATAATATTATTTGATATTTTACGGTAATGTGTTCATAATTTCACACATAAGTCGCTCCTGAGTATAAGTCGCACCCCCGGCCAAACTATGAAAAAAACTGCGACTTATAGTCCGAAAAATACGGTAACTGTACAAACTGAGCTACACAGCAAGCCTTCCTTCCGATGGCCATCCAGCCAAAAACAAAAATTGGATGACCTTTTAGCCAGGGTTAAATTTGACAAGTGTGTGAACAAAATGAGACGTTAAGCACCGAGCTACATGAAAGTATGGCTGAGCTACAAGAGGAGGTAACCGTGTATTTTTGGCGTTTGTCTCAGAGCAATTGTCCATTAAAGGCCTACTGAAATGCGATTTTCTTATTTAAACGGGAATAGCAGGTCCATTCTATGTGTCATACTTGATCATTTCGCGATATTGCCATATTTTTGCTGAAAGGATTTAGTAGAGAACATCGACGATAAAGTTCGCAACTTTTGGTCGCTGATAAAAAAGCCTTGCCTGTACCGGAAGTAGCAGACGAGTAGCGTGACGTCACAGGTTGTGGAGCTCCTCACATCCGCACATTGTTTACAATCATGGCCACCAGCAGCGAGAGCGATTCGGACCGAGAAAGCGACAATTTCCCCATTAATTTGAGCGAGGATGAAAGATTCGTGGATGAGGAAAGTGAGAGTGAAGGACTAGAGGGCAGTGGGAGCGATTCAGATAGGGAAGATGCTGTGAGAGGCGAGTGGGACCTGATATTCAGCTGGGAATGACTAAAACAGTAAATAAACACAAGACATATTTATACTCTATTAACATAACACAACCAGGCTTATATTTAATATGCCACAAATTAATACCGCATAACAAACACCTCCCCCCTCCCGTCCACATAACCCGCCAATACAACTCAAACACCTGCACAACACACTCAATCCCACAGCCCAAAGTACTGTTCACCTCCCCAAAGTTCATACAGCACATATATTTCCCCAAAGTCCCCAAAGTTACGTACGTGACATGCACATAGCGGCACGCACGTACGGGCAAGCGATCAAATGTTTGGAAGCCGCAGCTGCATGCGTACTCACGGTACCGTGTCTGCGCATTCAACTCAAAGTCCTCCTGGTAAGAGTCTCTGTTGTCCCAGTTCTCCACATGCCAATGGTAAAGTTTGACTATCATCTTCCGGGAATGTAAACAATGAAACACCGGCTGTGTTTGTGTTGCTGCAGTCGGCCGCAATACACCGCTTCCCACCTACAGCTTTCTTCTTGGCTGTCTCCATTGTTCATTGAACAAATTGCAAAAGATTCACCAACACAGATGTCCAAAATACTGTGGAATTTTGCGATGAAAACAGACGACTTAATAGCTGGCCACCATGCTGTCCCAAAATGTCCTCTACAATCCGTGACGTCACGCGCTGACGTCATCATACCAAGACGTTTTCAGCAGGATATTTCGCGCAAAATTTAAAATTGCACTTTAGTAAGCTTACCTGGCCGTATTGGCATGTGTTGCAATGTTAAGATTTCATCATTGATATATAAACTATCAGACTGCGTGGTCGGTAGTAGTGGGTTTCAGTAGACCTTTAAAAGGGTATGTACCCATTAAATTGGCCCTTTTTTTTTTAAATTTGTGAATAGCTTCGCCATGGTATCACAAAATTTTCCCAACTCAAAGTACCACTGTTGGCGCGGGCGAGAACTTTCCGACGGTGTAACATATGTGGGGGTTCGTTGTCCGGTTCGTCTCGTATTAATCGTAAGAGAAACGTGCGGAACTATAATAATAAAAGTTGAAATCGGAGCAATAATAATATGGGCTGCTTGCATTGCAGCAGGACCATAAATAAAAGAAGCAAAAAGTATTAAAATAAGAAAATACAATCCTCATAAAACAATCCTAATTAATTAAAATCAATCAAATACTGTACATAAAATACTTTCAGTTGTCATATGCACAATTAAAAGTGTTTTCAGGGTGGACTTGAACATTGCCAATGTTGAAGCCTGTCTCACATCTTCAGGAAGACTTTTCCAGATTTTAGGAGCAGTTTCACCGTGTACGGTCCGGACTCCCTGAGGTTCTCAGAGCTCGAGATGGTTCATTAGGCTCCTAAAATCTTAAGATCATCATCATCATAACACTATGTTTTGCAGTGTTCCAATTCACATTAAAAACTGAAAGTGCATCTTTAGGAAACATATTAGACAATAGAGCTAAAATGTCTACTCAGCACGTCAGCAAAGACCGTTCACAAAGATTTAAGCAGCTTGATTGTTCCTCTATTATGCACTTGTTTAAAAGCTTATGTCATGTTTGTCACATTTTTTCCTTGTTTGAACCTTTTTTTTGTCTTTGTTTTGATGAGTGGGGCCTGTTACTTGACAGCTACTGCCCCCATGTGTCTAAAATAGAAACATCATCTGTTTAAAAAAATTTAAAAAATAAACATTCCTCAAATTTTACATTGTGGATTCTAACAATATAGACAACCAACAGCACCCAAGTAAGCTTCCACAAAGTCTCCAACGTGTACAACAGCAATTCAGTTGTAACATAAAAAAATTAAAGAGACCAAATGCCTGATATTACAAACAAAAGTAATGTAAAACAAATTAAGTGTGTGTGTGTGTGTGTGTGTGTGTGTGTATGTATATATATATATATATATATATATATATATATATATATATATATATATATATATATATATATATATATATATATATATATATATATATATATACAGTAAATGGAGATGATTAAAATTAAATAAAACCTACAATACAATACAACTATATAATATATATAATTGATTGTATAATTGTTTAGACCAGTGGTCCCCAAACTACGTATTGTATTTTTTTTGGTTTTATTTTTTTTGTCCTTTCTAGCTCATCCATCAATCCATTTTCTCCCGCTTGGTACTCTCGGGGTCTCCTAGCCGCTCTGGAAATCATACTGTCTAAAAATGCATTTTCCCATCAATAACGTGACATCATCACGTGCGCGCTCTTTCAGTCAATTAGTGCACGAGGCAAAAAAAAAAAGCAAAATCGTTGGGGAAACGTAATATAGGGTCCTAGTGTAGAGTTTAAAAACATCAGTGGACATATGCCTTTTTTTGTTTCGTGTAAAGAAAAGGCAGTTTGTTTAATCTGTAATGAGACAGATCATATATATATATATATATATATATATATATATATATATATATATATATATATATATATATATATATATATATATCCCGGCCCCAAATTTTTTTTAACCAATGCGGCCCCCGGGTCAACAAGTTTGGGGACCCGTGGTCTGCACAAAAAATGAGAACCATATTATTATTACTATTATTTAATCTACAGTATTTAAATTCAATATGATTTATATTATTTATGTATTTATTTTTAATACTAATACTGGTATTATTATCGCTTTTAATTTGTTACGGACATAACAGCGATAACAAAAACATTCTGTGAAGTAGAAATCATTAAATAGAAATCCAATACTTTAATAGTTAGAGCAAAAAATATATATATATTTTTTTGACCCTTTAAAGACATTTTGTAACATTATGAGAGCCCTTTAACACACTTGAGTCACCTTTACACTCCTTTAATCCAATCGTGGCCATTGATTGGTTTGGTCTTATCTAGTGGCCCAAACTACTGTATTACTATTGATAATTGTATTTAATTTTTATGCCTGAAAATGCTTAATTTAAGCTAAAAACATTTTATGAAATACAGTACAGGCCAAAAGTTTGAACACACCTTCTTCTCATTCGATGCGTTTTCTTTATTTTCATGACTATTTACATTGTAGATTGTCACTGAAGGCATCAAAACTATGAATGCACACATGTGGAATTATGTACTTAACAAAAAAAGGTGAAATAACAGTATAAGAGAAAGTCAAATACAAATAGACGGGCATTGAAAGTCTAAAAAATAACACATTTTGGGTGGAATATCCATCCATCCATCCATTTTCTAATAATAGGTAAGAAAATGAACTGGAAATCTCATAAAACATACACAACATAAAGTGGCAAGAAATATGTCAATAAGAAATGTTGTCAAAATTAAATCACTCCAGATTCTCTACTGTTCGCCAGTGTTGCCATATCTGAATTATTGTGCAGAAATATGGGGAAATAACTACAAAAGTTACCATGTTACTGTTTTATAGGATGAACGTGGACCGAGGTAAATGTCATAATTCGTTGCCCGGATCATGTTTTGTTTAGCTTTTTACTCCCTCGGTTCCTGTTTTGAGCACCCCTCGGTTTGTGTTTTGGTTGCCATGGTTGCAGATTGGTTTCACCTGCCTCTGATTAGTGTTCAGCACGCTCACCTTCTGCCGGGCATTAATCAGAGAGCTACTTATTCCTGTTTTTTGCCACACGCTGTCTGGCTTTCTTACTTGCTTCCACGCAACAGTTACGGCGGCTACTAATTTGATTCCTGAGCTTGTTTGCCTGTTTACATGCTAAGCTTTTCTTGTTTCGCTTATTCGTTAGCTTCTCGTGCTATTGGCACGCTGGTGCTCTTTTGTATGTATCCCACATGGTTTATGGACAATAAATAGTTTCTTTACCTGCTCCTTGCCTCCGGAGTTCCGTCTGCATCTTGGGAGAACGATCCCCGCAGCAAAATGCGACGACGACGTGACAGTAAAAATGTTGGCACATCCTTACGTTGCTAGCAAACATACAACACTGGGGTCCAAACTTGTGTTTTACAAAACTGAGGCATTCCTCAAGGCTCCCCTTTAGGTCCTCTCCTTTTTGGGAGTTACACATGTCAGGTACAAACACTGATGACATCTATTAAACAAGACAAGAAACAAAGAATCAAACAGAGACATAATTCTATTTGGCTCAATTGAGGAGAGACGCCTGTACACTGTACCCTTGCACAGTATCTCAGCACGCTCTGGCGAAAGATTGTACAACTCCTCCTTTATTTGACTTTCTCTGACCACATGACCACAGCTGCTTCCAAAAGGGAAGTGGGTCGTAAACAGCGTTGCCTTTGGTTACAGAACAGTTCAAAAGAAAAGGTCGTAAACACTGCACAGAAAAGGTCGTAAAAGAGTTCAAAGAAGAGGTTCGTAAAATAGTTCAAAGAGAGGTTCGTAAAACAGTTGAAAAAAGAGGTCTGGTCCTGCTTCCTCTTCGCTTTTATAGTCCTTGGGTCAGACAATATCTTTCTGTTTGATTATAATACATGAAAGAAACAGGAACACCTTCATCTTGCTTCCCCCCTACACAGTGGAGTTTTAGGAGCCTTACTCTTGGTAGGTTTCAAAGACAGCTTTTGCTTCTAGACCAGGCACTCAATGTAACACAAAGTGTTTGTGATAACTTAGAAACAATTATTCTAACATTACATATTTTTGTTATGTAATTAAGGTGTTGCTCTAGCTTGTTTACCTCAGATGCACAATAAGTCATTTGTTCAACGTATGTAATTATAGTAGTAGTGTTCCTCAAGGTTCCATTTTAGGTCCTGTCTTTTTCCTCATTTGTGCTTTTTAACTGGTGTACTGACACTTAAGTTTTAAAGAAAACTTCCCTAAAAAAGTGTTGTATTAGAAATGATCTTTGACTGGCTTTTTTGCAGAAGGTCTTTGAAAATAGCCAAAAGTGCTGATAAAATAAATAGACCAAAATCAAATGTCTACTGTCGTCGTCGGTGATCACTCGAAACGAGTATGATTGTCCTCCTGTTGGTGGGATTGCCTTCTTTTAAAGTGGGGAGACTGGTACACAAACAGCCACCACACTGTCCTTGGCAAAGAGAAGGCAAGGGTCCAATGGCATGGAGACCAAGACAATTGGGGGCCCATCTTTGCTGTAGCCTTCTTCGGCCTTTGTGACCGTTGTGGAGCTTCTATGCAACCATCATCCGCCCACTCCGCCGTTAAGGTCTTTTTCGACGAGGGAGACGTGCAGACTCCAACGTCACTTCTTCGCTGTGGGGAGCTGTATCCGGTGGCAAGGGAAACCTAGGACGACCGGCACCTCCTCACCAGTGTTGGGTTAGTTACTGAAAACCAGTAACTAGTTACAGTTACTAGTTACTTTATTTCAAAAGTAACTCAGTTACTAACTCAGTTACTTACACCAAAAAGTAATGCGTTACTGTGAAAAGTAACTATTTAGTTACTCCTTTTTTTCTTCTTTTTTTTTTAAAGCTCCCATTAATGCCCTTTTTGCCTTCATTTCAGTACTGTTATTGCACTGGAGAATAATACAATCTGTTGATCAACTTGACATGCATTTTTATTTTCCTTTTAACATAATTAATGAAAAACAGTGCAACATAAAAAGGCATTCCTCCTTTCTTTAAACTTGGACCAATGACCATTAATAAAAAACAAGTTTAAGTGCAACATAAGAAGAAACATCATCTTCCTTGAAACATAGGTAGTGAAATAAAGCCTGACATCTGGAGTGATGCTGCTGTCTTCCACACTTGGAGCCATGGATTGTAGAATCCTTGTTTTCAGTGGCAGGATCATTGACACAGATGGTGAAGTTTCAGTGCTCAGTAGAGATGTAACACTTTTGAGGGGTTTAAGCACCTAGAGGACCTCATCTGCCACTCTCACATCATCATCAGACATAGGGTGACATTTGTCTTCAGGGTGTTGTGGGTCAATGCAGAGTATATAGCTGCCTGCTGCTCCAACATATCATAAGTGGAGTTCCACCTCGTTGGGACATCATGTATGAGCAGGCAGCTTTAGCATTTCTTGCTTTGTCTTAAGCACATGAGCAGCTGTTGTGCTTGGGTGGAAGTAAGAAACCTTCCTGATCCTCCCAAAGAGGCGCTCCATCCTATTGACTGAGATTCCCTTCTGTGATGCCAAATTCACTACATGTGCAAAGCACCTATCTGTGGTCCCAGTCCTGCCTCATTCTCTGTAATTATTTGATTTTTGGCATTATCACGTGTGACTGGGATATCTTTATCTTCCATTCCTCCACTGCTTGTGTCAGTACCTGCGCAAGGTGACTCTCGTAGAGGGGGCGTGTCTTCTCATCTCCCAGTCTGCTGTGATGAAGTGAGCGCTTATAGTTCCGCTGGACGTCTAGCCGTCTGTCATGAGCGCAACAGATGATGCTCGGGATAGTTCATCCACAATTTTTTTCTTCTCCTGCTCATAAAGATCTGGCACAATCTTATTGCTGAAGTGGGTGCGCGACGGGATGTCGTAACGTGGTTCAAGCACGTTCAGCATGTGTTTAAAACCCTCGTTTTGCACAACCGAGTCTGCACTTATAAACACACCGATTCAATGGCGGGGGCGTTGAAGCTCCTCCGTTATTGCGCTCGCCATGACCACGCTGTGTGTGGACTGAACGTGCCAACAACTTTTTTTTTTGTTTCATATATCAAACCGCGGATCAAACCTCCCCTCCCCGCCCCCCCGGGCCCCCCCACACACATAGACCGCGCCTCTTTTCTTCTCTCCGGCTTGTGACAGAGGAAGATTCAGAAGAACGACACCGCAGCGCTTCTGTTTCTAGCCGATACTACATCAAAAGTAACGTAAAATAACGCAGTAACGCATCATGTAGTAACGGTAACTAAATTACTGAATAAAAAAAAATAACGCGTTAGATTACTAGTTACCGCCGAAACTAACGGCGTTACAGTAACGCGTTACTTTGTAACGCGTTAGTCCCAACACTGCTCCTCACAGCTGCAGGAGGCTGTCGGAGCTCCGGTCTGTCGGAGGACCGCCTATGGTGTGCCTACCAGCACTTGCTTTTCTCTCAGGGTGTGCTCCCCTAGCCTTTTGTCTTCCCAGACTAACCCACAAGGCAGCGGTTGGGTGATGCCAGGGCATGTCCACAAAGTGGGCCTGCGCATCACGCCTGTGGGGACCACTGCAGCTCCGAGATCCCCTGCCACGTTTACCTTGGGCCACGGGGCCCTAGTTACCGTGTGTGGCCATGTGGAGGCCTGACAGGAGTCTTGGTGAAGGAGAGGCTGTGTACTGGCAGGAGAAGACTGACGTACGATGCTGCTTCTCCGTTCACCACAAGGGCTAGCCAGTGGCAGTGTCTGTTAGCGAGAGGTTAGCAAGCAGATGGAAAGTAGACATGCAACCTTCCCTCTAACTACTGCACTAGACACATCACAGCACCCTGTAGGCTGGGCCGACACACACAATCTACTGTAGAGGACACTGGTTCTCTGGACTATACAAAATAAGACACAGTCCGGCGCCTCGGTCCTTAGCTTTCTGGAAATGTGGCCCCCAAAGCAGTTTAGTAGAATATCCCAGCGCTAAATGGATTGCGCTCCTTATTCTGCTCACTAAATAGACACAATCCTGCACACAAGCTTAGTTGATCAGCTTTCGCATGTGCTATCAAGTTTACACCTGTTTTAATACACCCAAATCTTTAGTAAATCAGGTCCATAGGATTGTTAAAATGTAATCTTATAATATTTTAGAGTGTAAGGATTTTTTGATTCTGGATCGTAGGGAAACATTTTACTATTTAAAAAAAAAAAAAAAAAACAGCGTTGGAAGCTATTTGTGTCTAGTTTTCATGTTAGAATGATACACAATCCTACAGCGAGGTGGTAGCAGTGCTCAATCTAATCCAGAGCCGTGTATAGAGAGAGTACGGCCAACTAGGTTTCAGCGTTGGTGTTATGATCCGGGCAATGGATCATAACAGTACCCCCCTCCTAAGGGACAGATTCCAGATGTTCCCAGAAAAAAAAAAGAAAAAAACAAGTTCAAGAGTCACAGGAGGGCTAAGAGGGGGGTACTGTTATGATCCAGGCAACGGATGATAACAGTTGATCCCCAACATGGCGCACTGTAGCCACATGGGTTTTTTTTTTTTTTACCAATCATAGAGAACATGGCCAGACCGTCTCCTAAATGATTGGTCAAAAGTCCCTTTAGGACTACAGGGTGCCGTTTGGAGAGCAACTCTGAAACCCAGCTGGCCGTACTCTCTCTATACATGGCTCTGATATAATCAACAGGCTCCTTCTTCTACCCAGTAGAAGTAGTAAGTACACAGGAACATATTTGTACAGAGATAACGTAGGCGGAGAGATCAAAAAGTTTGTGACAGGATTAAAAAGAAACAATGAAGAGTCGTCAGCCACATGGAAAACAAGGACTATAACTAGATGAGTGATGTTTTTTGTTTACTCTTGCTGCAATAAAAACAAAGTACAAGTTCCAACTTAAAGGGGAACTGCACTTTATTTTACTTTTGCCCGTTATTCATAGACAAGAAAACTGATGTATTATCAGTGTTGGGTTAGTTACTGCAAAGCAGTAACTAGTTACAGTTACTAGTTACTTCATTTCAAAAGTAACTCAGTTACTAACTCAGTTACTTACACCAAAAAGTAATGCATTACTGTGAAAAGTAACTATTTAGTTACTTCTTTTTTTCTTCTTTTTTTTTTTTTAAAGCTCCCATTAATGCCCTTTTAGCCTTCATTTCAGTACTGTTATTGCACTGGAGAATAATACAATGTGTTGATCAACTTGACATGCATTTGCATCACTGAACTCTGCTAAGCAATGTGCTCTACATACAACACACAAAGACAAAGATATGTTACAAAGGCCAATTTGTTTCTGGCCAGAACAAATTGACAAAACTATTTTAAATAGCTGCAACATAACGTACATAAGTAACAAACAGCATAATAACAGCATAAATGTAAACCAAGAAAGGCACACACTACATACACAAAGCCTAACCAGGCATTTTCTTTACTGAGCAAAACTCTTTATTGTCGGCCATAAACACATCACCAAAACATTAGTAAAAAAAATGATATCTAGCAAAAGTGGTCATTTTCTGCAGTACAAACCAGACCAAAAGCAACTTTGTTATATCAACAGCAGCCACTCGCTCTTTCTCACTTGCGCCAACACTTGCACATATGGCACTTAGCCAGTGATGCGTTTACAGCCACACAAAAAGTCGGACAACTCCAACACCACACATAAAGTGTAATTCCAGGTCGTTACACTATGATTTACCAATCAAATGTGTGCTTATTCTAGTGTCACTTATTAGGAATCTTAATTTATAAATATTAATCATTAAATGCTGTTAGTATATTAAATAAATACTAATAAAAATATATTTTTTACAAACAGGAAGTTGCAGGAATGTACACATGATCCCCTGCTTACATCTCATTGTGCAACATGTGAATGTTTTAATGGGAACTAAATGAAAGGGGTACAAACTATTTCCAAAGCAGGACCTCCACCCAGACAAACAATACAAGTACACAGTTCATGAAAAACAATATTTTTTGTTATTGTCATTGTAAGTGGGCCTAAACATTTATATTAGAAATGGAAATGACTGCTGTCATTTGATTATAATAATAAGAGAATGTTGTCTGTCTATCTGTGTTGGCCCTGTGATGAGGGGGGGACTTGTCCAGGGTGTACGCTGCCTTCCGCCCGAATGCAGCTGAGATAGGCTCCTGCGACCCCGAAAGAGACAAGCGGTAGAAAATGGATGGATGGATGGAGATTGAACTTGTTATTTAGTCAGGTTTGGGACAGGTGTGCTGCTGGTGTAGCCACAGTGTGCACGTCTAAAGTTGCTCACATGGGCTCCACTCAATGCTCAGGGAGTTTTTGCGTTTGCTCACACACATGAAAAATTAGAGGGAACATTGATTGACAGAGTGTGTACCTTAATCCTTAAGTGGTGGAGGTGAAGTGGCATCAGAGTCTCTATCTCTCTTTACTAGCTTCGTCGACGCATGTTGCTTATGTAGCTTGTTTCAGCAGATTTGAATTGCTGTTTTGGGCAGTAGATGGGATCTTTGATCCAAAGCACAATTTACATTTAACTAAAATGTTATTTTCTTTGTGCTCGACAAAAGAAAAGTAGTGAAAATATCTCCATGTTAGCAAACTCGACTTCTGGCTCCGCCATGATCAGACACGCCCCCCTTCCCTCCCTCTCCTCCCTCTCCTCCCTCCCCACAGTCACACACACCCACACAGAGCGCATGTCTCTCTCTTTTCTCCGGCTTGTGACACAAGAAGAATCAGAACGATGACACAGCAGCGCTCCGATAAAACACACTTTATACTACATAAAAAGTAACGTAAAATAACGCAGTAACGCATCATGTAGTAACGGTAACTGAGTTACTGAATATAAAAAATAACGCGTTAGATTACTAGTTACCGCCAAAACTAACGGCGTTACAGTAACGCGTTACTTTGTAACGCGTTAGTCCCAACACTGTGTATTATTAATGCATTCTAACTCATAAATAAATGTAAATAAAAGGCCCCTTTTACTGGAGTCAATGAGAAGTCCTCTTTTTCACCCAAAAAGCCCTCCCAAAAACATCCAAAAATCGCCAACAATACTTCATTTACATGTCGTGACTTGAATATTAACCGATTATTAGTGATATTGTTATTATATAAAGTTAAAGTTAAAGTACCAATGATTGTCACACACACACTAGGTGTGGCGAGATTATTCTCTGCATTTGACCCATCACCCTTGATCACCCCCTGGGAGGTGAGGGGAGCAGTGGGCAGCAGCGGTGGCCGCGCCCGGGAATCATTTTTGGTGATTTAACCCCCAATTCCAACCCTTGATGCTGAGTGCCAAGCAGGGAGGTAATGGGTCCCATTTTTATAGTCTTTGGTATGACTCGGCCGGGGTTTGAACTCACAACCTACCGATCTCAGGGCGGACACTCTAACCACTAGGCCACTGAGTAGGTGGCCTAGTATATGCACTGACGCAGAATTATTTTTTTTTAGCGGTGCCGTGATCACAGAGAGCTAACTAGCTCGTGCTGCTATATTGACATCATCGGCTGGTGAGCTGCTTTCTCGCCTCAGAGAACGTAAAAGTTAAATCTAGTTAATAAATAATTACTCTTACCTTGATAGTAGAAGTTGGTCAACTTTGGCATCCAATATAGACGCGGAAATGGCGACATACGCTTGGTTCCACCACCTTTGCGAAGATTATAAAACATTTTTCATTTATACAGGAATATATTGTGATCCTATCAGTCGGCATGCTAATGACAGCAGACATTGCACAGTAAGTGATGGTTTATTATGTTTGTTGGCTCTCGTCAAATCAGCAGTGTGCAGTAGTCCAAGTTGTAGTTGAAGGAAAACGTTATTATGAATGTGCCTGGGACTACATTACATACATACTTACAGCCTTCCTGTGCACTTAAGATGTGACTTTAAGGTTTCACTACTCACGTATAAAATACTAAACCGTCGAGCTCCATCCTATCTTGCTGATTGTATTGTACCATACGTCCCGGCCAGAAATCTGCGGTCAAAGAACTCCGGCTTATTAGTGATTTCTACAGTCCAAAAAAGTCTGCAGGTTTTAGGGTGTTTTCTACTCGGGCTCCAGTACTCTGGAATGCCCTACCAGTAACAGTTAGAGAAACATTTAAGTCCGATCTTAAAACTCATTTGTATACTCTAGCCTTGAAATAGGCTCCTTTTTAGATCAGTTGATCTGCTGCCTCTCTTTTTTTCTGCTCTGCCCCCTTCTCCCACGTGGAGAAGTTATCAGGGGACCACGGATCAGCCTCCAAGGATGAAGCGCGAGCTGTTCCAAGTCGGGACCCGGGATGGACCACTCCTTATGCATCAGTCGCCTCAAACGTGTGTACATGCAAGAGGATCCCCTGCTGGCCCCACTATGGACTGGACTCTCACATTATTAACCGGCATGCATTGCACCGGTCACTTTCAAGGTTTCTTGTTGTTTCCATTGGGTTGAGTTTTTTCTTGCTCTGATGTGGGATCTGAGCCGAGGATGTCGTTGTGGCTTGTGCAGCCCTTTGAGACACTTGTGATTAAGGGCTATATAAGTAAACTTAGTATTGTCACGGCCAGGGCGCATTCCAATGTGCCCTCATCTTTGCGTCCTGACGAGCGCACCGCGGGCCATGCCCACAGGCGCTCTCTCTCCGCTGCGGGCGTGCCTCCTCGCGCCTGCAGACAATCTGCAATCTGCGGACCTGCCCGTGATGAGCGAGCTGCTTTCATAAGCCGGCACAACCTGCCATCCCGCGCCGGAATATAATTTTCTGTTGGCGTACAGTAAGCGATCATCGGATGCTTGATGCAATATTGCTCTCTTTCTGTTTTCTCCTCCGTGTTTCATTGCCGTGTCGTGTCGATCCTACTGCAGATCTCTGTTCCCGTGTTGACGTTGATGTGTGTCTCGTCATTCCTCGTCGTCGTTCCCCTGCTTCCCGGACTGCCTCTTCGATCTCGATCTCCCACTTGGACACGGATCTCTTGACGCCTCTCTCTCGCCCTGGATCATCTGCCTGCCCAACAGACTGTCTTCCTGCCTTGTCCCTCCTCTCGCCCAACACAACACTAGGTAACACACACTACAGCTAATCACACACATAGCCACACACCACATAAACTTTTGGATCTAGTTCACCCTCCATTTCCTTAGGTTATATTGTTTTTGTTTGATTATTATATATATGGTGAATATATATAATAAATACATGGAGCTATAGTCCTCCCTGGTGTCTGAGCCATCATCTCCCTCTGTCCTATCCATAACAAGAATGATAGATTGACTGATTGTTAATCATAGGCAAAATTCCAAAAATTTGCAGTTCCTCTTTAACACTGAGCAAGAGCTAGGAGTAGCAATATCAATTTTGAAGGGCAAATTTGCTGTGCAAAAACGGCTCATGTTCAGCCACTAAAGCAGGAATCGAGCAGAATCATCAAATGTTTTTGTTGTTGTGGAGATTTTCTGTGCATTGAAGTTGAATGTTCATATAAAAGAGACAAATGCTGTGAAATAATTGTAAAGTTAAAGTTAAAGTACCAATGATTGTCACACGCACACTAGGTGTAGTTATGTCCGATAATGGCATTTTTGCCGATATCCCATATTCCGAAATTGTCCAACTCTTATTTACCGATTCCGATATCAACCGATACCGATATATACAGTTGTGGAATTAAGACATTATTATGCCTAATTTTGTTGTGATGCACCGCTGGATGCATTAAACAATGTAACAAGGTTTTCCAAAATAAATCAACTCAAGTTATGGTAAAAAATGCCAACATGGCAATGCCATATTTATTATTGAAGTCACAAAGTGCATTATTTTTTTTAACATGCCTCAAAACAGCATCTTGGAATTTGGGACATGCTCTACCTGAGAGAGCATGAGGAGGTTGAGGTGGGCGGCGTTGGGTGGGAGTGTAGAGTGTAGAGGGAGTGTATATTGTAGCGTCCCGGACGAGTTAGTGCTGCAAGGGGTTCTGGGTATTTGTTCTGTTGTGTTTATGTTGTGTTACGGTGCGGATGTTCTCCCGAAATATGTTTGTCATTCTTGTTTGGTGTGGGTTCACAGTGTGGCGCATATTTGTAACAGTGTTAAAGTTGTTTATACGGCCACCCTCAGTGTGACCTGTATGGCTGTTGACCAAGTATGAATTGCATTCACTCGTGTGTGTGTGAAAAGCCATAGATGTTATGTGATTAGGCCGGCATGCAAAGGCAGTGCCTTTAAGGTTTATTGGCGCTCTGTACTTCTCACTACGTCCGTGTACCACTCCGTACAGCGGCGTTTTAAAAAGTCAAATTTTACTTTTTGAAATCGATAATTTCCGATATTACATTTTAAAGCATTTATTGGCCAATAATATCGGCAGTCCGATATTATCGGACATCTCTAAGTAGATGTAGTGAAATGTGTCCTCTGCATTTGACCCTTCCCCTTGTTTACGCCCTGGGAGGTGAGAGGAGCAGTGAGCAGCAGCGGTGGTCACGCCCGGGAATCATTTTGGTGATTTAACCCCCAATTCCAACCCTTGATGCTGAGTGCCAAGCAGGGAGGTAATCGGTCCCATTTTTATAATCTTTGGTATGACTCGGCCGGTGTTTGAACTCACGACCTACCGATCTCAGGGCGGACACTCTAACCACAAGGCCACTGAGCAGGCTTTTCTTGTAAGTTGGTGCACTCGTAAGTTTAGGTACCACTGTAATTCAACGCAGGAGAGGTCCCAGATAAAATTGTGTGCCCAAGGTTATGACAAAAAATAATTGAAAAACTCTGCTTTAATACATGCAGGATGAGCACATAACCATGAAAAATAGGCAACGCCTCAGGCTACAAATGAAGGAGAAAATTTGCATGTCGCCTCGTTGGGTACCTGTGCTGAGTCCTGGGTGGTCTGGTTCAGGTTGTGTCAGGGAAGAGGAAGCATGGGCTATTACACTTTCCCGAGAGAGTGTGTGTTATTGATGTGCTGCTAACGGGCCACTCATGGCCCAATGCAACCTGCGGCTTCTGCAGCTGCACACCTGTTGTTTCACGTCAAATAAATAGAGTGCACAAAAGAGGTGACGTCACATGTTTAATTATTTTGTCCCTCGTGTAAAGGTGGAGAATGACTGACCGGAGGTTTGACGACAAGCAAATGGATTAGTTGTGAGAAGCGGAGCCCGCGGCCAACAGCTACACCACACGGAACATTTAGTGGACATGTCTGCT
>NC_084580.2:10710000-10757500 GCF_033978685.3 Nerophis lumbriciformis
TTCTCTAATTCTGGTGGTGTTTTATGTTTTTTTCTTTTTGGAACATGTACTATACATATAATACAATAAAGTCCCATATAAAATTATGTTTCTAGCAATACCTTAATTTTGCCTTTGAAAGTAACACTCCAATGTCCATTAGTGGAGCTGTACACATTATTATATATTAATTGCTATATACCAGGGGTCACCAACGCGGTGCCCGCGGGCACCAGGTAGCCCATAAGGACCAGATGAGTAGCCCGCTGGCCTGTTCTAAAAATAGCTCAAATAGCAGCACTTACCAGTGAGCTGCCTCTATTTTTTAAATTGTATTTATTTACTAGCAAGCTGGTCTCGCTTTGCTCGACATTTTTAATTATAAGAGAGACAATACTCAAATACAATTTGAAAATCCAAGAAAATATTTTAAAGACTTGGTCTTCACTAACTGACAAAAAAAACAGATAACAGATTTGGTGTCCAGTTCAAAGTGTGACATGATTTATTAAAAATTTGAGAGTTGACTTTTTTATTTTACATGAGTTATTATTTGTACAAACATGGTGCAAAGTAATTCATGATTTGTTAAAAAATGTTAGTGGCGAGCTAGTTAAAATGGGATATTGTGATTTCACAAGACTGTCTTAGAAGTGATCATTTGAAAATGTTCAATTTTAAAAATGTGCACTTAGAGAAAATGTAAAAATAAAGTGTTGCATATTGATATTTATCTGTTTCTATATATATTTATTGTGAGAAATCATTAAGATGATCAGTGTTTCCACAAAGATAAATATCATTAATTATTAATAATAACAGAGTTAAAGGTAAATTGAGCAAATTGGCTATTTCTGGCAATTTATTTAAGTGTGTATCAAACTGGTAGCCATTTGCTTTAATCAGTACCCAAGAAGTAGCTCTTGGTTTCAAAAAGGTTGGTGACCCCTGCTATATACTATATTGTGATTACATCGCGGAGAGAGAAAAAATAAATCTTGATGCTCTGTGCATCTTGGACACGTTATGAATTGATAATAAAAACTCTTGAATCTCGAATACTGTATAAGATTATAGCTATTATGTCAATGGGCTTCATTCCTGCTACAGCACCATCTGCTGGATATGGTTAACCCTGCTGGATTCTGCGCAGAACGCACCAGTTTGACTGCAGAGCAGGGGTGAACTACCCTACTGACTCAAACTTATTGTGCAAGATGAAAAACAATGGAAAAAAATATGGAGCGCAGTATTTCATCTACTTTTCTGGTTTAAGGATTTAACTGACAGGATTGGACCATTTGCCTTCCGGAACGAGGGAAACATAAACAAGATACCATCACCCATCCACAAAGTTGAATGGAAGTTGGTGTTTACGTAACCCTGCAAGCACCACACAAAGCTCTCCCCTTCATGCTTGGCTGATGTGAGTAGCGAATGCGTATGCTGAATAAATGGAAAACAGGAGGAAGTTTCCTTTGGAAATGTTATGTAAATGAGAACAAATAATACTGACCATGTGTTTTACAGCAGAGAGGATCTGAGAAAAGACAACTTTGCTGTCCGGGTCAGAAAGTTTCCCTTCGGTGGTTATTTTGCTGTAGAGTTCCCCTCCACCCGCGTACTCCAAAACTAGATGTAACCGTGACAACGTCTCCACCACCTTAGGATTTAAAAGGAGGGGTGTGGAAGAGGGGCAAATGAGTACAGCGTTCTGATGCATCACTAATTCTGAAGGAGTGTCTGTGTGTGTAGGAGGCAAACCTCATAGAGGCGTATGATGTTGGGGTGATGGAGCTTCTCCATGCTGGAGATTTCTCTGGAAAGCAGCCGCTGGGTCTTTTGATCCAGTTTGGTTTTGTCCAGGATCTTTATGGCCACTTTGTCTGGTTGTTGCAGAGAAAAAGGGGTCAAAATGTGAAAATACATTTCTTGTGTTACATAAAGGATTTGCACAGAGGCGACAACAGACGTCATGATTATTGGATGCACAAAAACACTCCCTCTGGCAAAATGGTGTTGAAATGATAATTGTGCGTCTGTACGCATTATTCACAAACGCGTTTCACTCCCTGTCAGCGTGTTGTAGCAGTCAACAGGAGTTCAAAAGGCATCAGGTATTCTTCAAACCAAAACAAAAAATGTGCACATAAACAGAAAGCATGGACAAGAAAAAGCAACAGTATTTAGCTTTAATAAGGCATGTCAGTGAAAAAACTGGAGATGTCTAATCAATCTCTATTTAAGATCTGCAGACCGGTAGTCATGAGGCTCAATCATACTAACACCTACTTAATGATTTTTAAGTGCCTCAAAAGGACATCTTTGGTGTTCCAACTCTGTCTTGTTGTTTTTTGGATTACATCAGAACCTCTGCAGTCAAATTGGTCAATTTGGAAAAGGTGTGTAAAAGCATTAACAGATAAACCACACATACGTTTTGCTTTAGCTTTGGCTTTGTGTGGCACTAGACCAGTGGTTCTTAACCTGGGTTCGATCGAAGCCTTGGGGTTCGGTGAGTCGGCCTCAGGGGTTCGGCGGAGGTCAAAACCCACCCAACTCATAGTGTAAATAAAAACTTCTCCCTATCGGCGTATTATGGATACCCCCAAACAATGTTCCCTCTAATTTTCCATCTGATTTGCAGGTGTGTAATTTGTTGTGGTCCATGCACAGTTCATTTTGTGCACCAGTAAAAAAACATAACTTTGTCTTGAATTTGAAAAAAAAAAACATTTTATTTTTTACTAAAGAAGGGTGAATGCGCATATGAAACTGGCGGGGTTCCGTACCTCCAACAAGGTTAAGAACTACTGCACTAGACCCAAAAAGAAGAAATGAGTAGATGACTCACCGCTGCATCAAAATATATTGTGTCTTTTTTACGCTACAGTACAATCTTCTTTTACACTTATAACAAGTAAAAATGGCCAAATATTTAATTGTGTGTGAAAGTATCAAAACCCCTTCACATGAGTCCACTGTCATTTGTCAATAGACTGTTTTGTTTTTGTATTACTGTTAACAGTGGTTAACTTATTAACGCTTCCCAATAAATTAAAACATTTTTGAAAACTAAATTTATTTCAGTAGTTCATCTGAAAAAGTAAAACTCCTATATTTTGTAGATCAACTGAACACAGGCAAATAAGTCAAGTATGTATTTTCTCATCATTTTGATGATTATATAGCTTACGAATACGAACAATGAAAAATAGGTTTTTAGCAGTGAAAAATGGTCAAAAAGTTGAATATTGTAAACAATAGGATTACGCTCTTATAAAAAAAAATTAATAATTGGCCCCTTTGTCTTATTTGAACTCGTAAAATCAAATATTTTGCACATTGTGCAAAATCTATTGAGAGGCGCTAGCTTGTGTGGTAATTAAAAAAGCATTTAAAAGTTACCAATGGCGCTATGATACCTTTGGTGAGTGCATGTATTCCAAGTTTGACATGAGAGAAATTTCCACAGCCGATCTCTCCTCGAATTTTGTAAAAGCTGATCCTTCTGCCCACTGTAATTTCACGGACCACCCTAGTCCAAAACAAAAATAAAATGACACAAATGTAGTGGAGTCATGTACTGAATAATATTTGGAGCTCCACCTCTCATCCTGGCACATGTCCAAGTTGAGCCTCTCCAGCGGAGTGAGGCGGCGTATGGTCGCCCCTTCATCATCCGTGTTGATGTCGCAGCTGTCCTGGGTGCTGCAGTGCGTATACCTCTGGCCGTGGGCGACCCCAGCTGTGGGCTCCACGGATCCCGCTGCGGAGTCTTCGTTAGACTCCCCAGTGTTGGCCCCAGAAACGGAACTGTCCACCGTGGCTCCCGTTGCCACGGCCTCCTCCGGGCTGCTCTCTGAGGGGCATACGGCGGTCATCCTGAGAAGGGACACCCAGGGTGGGCAGGAGGGGGGCTTATCTCATGACAAAGCCTGGTGGTGGACTGCAAAAAATATATATATTTAATTTAAAGAATAATTTTTATGCCAATTCAAATGATCAACACCACCTGTTTAAAAGACATTCGACTCACCTCAAGGTATATGAGCCATTTATCCTGTTGATCATCATAAAAATAATTATATTTATTTCAACCAAAATGGTCAAAAACTCCTGAGATTTCGGCCCATCTCGCATCAACCAAAAAAAGGAATTTCCAAGCATTTATAATCTTGAGCCGTCGATGGAAGACGTTCCCCTCATTTGCTGCATCAGCGAAGAAGCTGCAGATGGGTGAGAGTGTGCTTTATGAGAGTCATTCACACTGTGAGCTTTTTACTCAAGAGGTCAGTGCAGCCTAAAAATGGGCTCATTTGAGTGGCTAAGGTTTAAATAGAACACAGATTGAAGAGGAGGGTTGACAGGGGCTGGGCTGGTGGGAGGAGGGAGGTGGAACAGACGATAGTGTCAGGGTGCAGACAATTAATTGCCGTAATCTGCAATAAATCTTAGCATAGAATGTGTCATTTATTCGGTTTGTAATTCACACATCTGTCGTGTTTAGTGAGCAGAAGTAAAATGGTAAAATAGACAATAGTTTCATGTGAAAGTGCACTTTACATGTCTGTACACGTCCAGTGCAGGCTAAGGTTGCTATGAGAGGCGGAATCAACAAGACACACATCCTCATCAAAGCCCCGCCCCAACTCACCAGACAGTCCTTGTGTGTTAGTGTGTGATGGTGTGAGTTGTGCGGTAATCTATATTTAGGTGACAATTACACAGTATAGCACCATCTGCATGCACAATACAAAATTACATCTATGGAGATGACAGAGAATCAAATTATTATTCTTCAAATCAAATGACCCCTTCTTGCGAAATGTCAACTGTGTGCTTTTTAAGCTCAAAGAACAAATAGAAATCTTATCTTAAAGGGGAACTACCCTCTTTGCCTCTCGTTCACAATCATTATGAAAGACATGACGATGGATGTTTTTTTTTTAATACATTCTATTTATTAAATGATTGCGATCAAAAGTCCGCTTACAATGTAGCCTATGGGAGCCGCTCTATTCTGCCTATAAAACCCTTAAAAACATCCAAACCTCCATTAAGTTTTATATACATGATGTAAATATATATGTAATGTAGTAACAGGCACATTTATAAAAACATTTAATATGTGCGCTTTTTTTTTCCCAACATCACTGATTACTACTCACTGCAGATTTCATGAGAGCCAACAAATATAATAGAACATCACTTACTGGGCAATGTCTGCTGTCATTAGAATGCAGACTGCTAGGATGTACATATACTCCCATTTAAATGAAGAATAACTTATAATCCTCGCAAAGAAAAGGGGGGTTGAACCAAGCGTCTTTTCGTGTCGTTCTCGCCATTTCCGGGTCACAATCGGGTGTTGAAGTGTACCAACTTGCCAGAATACGTCCTCAGCCTTCTTCTATCCAGGTGAGATGCATGATTTAGGATCTACAATAAACTTCCAGGGATCAAGAAATCGTGGAAACACCTCACCAGTTGATCATGTCAAAATTGTACATAAGCTTGTGATCACGGCGCCGCTATAAAAAGTTTGTCTGCGTTAGCACTTAGAATAACAATATCACTAATACTTGGTTAATATTCAAGTCACAAAATGTAATTGCAGTATTGTTGGCGCTTTTTGAATGGTTATTTGTTGGATTTTATAGGCGAAATAGAGGGACTCCCACAGGCACCGATGTAAGCAGACTTTTGATCGCATTTATTTAATAATTAGAATGCATAAAAAATGAAATCCATTCATCATCATGATTGTGAAAGATAGGCAACATTTTAAAAAAGGGCATTTCCCCTTTAAATGTATTTGTATGCCTGTCCTGATTTACAACACTTAATTAGTTTTATGCAGTAAACATCACTCTCTAGTCTCTTCCACTTTACATTCTTTTCAATAATTTCCGCAGCCTGTTTCGGCAGCTCACTAGGTGGGCTGCAAATATTTGCATACTCTGCAAAATGGGGGTGGAATGCATTACGCGACTATTGTTGCAAGTCATTGAAACTTACGTAGTAGTACACAAGATATAACCTTGTTGACAGAAATGTTAAATCAAACAAAGCAATACGATCATACGATTTCATGAAAAATATATAAGAATATGTTTTTGATAGGTACAACAAAGAGGGGGAACATTAAATATCGTAAGGGTGCAATGTATTTATGTAAAATACATTTGATGAAAGGATGAGTGGGTTAATTATTGTGAGTAATGAGCATGCATGGATGTAATTATATTCAATACATGTGTCCTGTAATTATTGTTATATACGGTCATTATGTATTGTATTGTTGATAAAGAATCCGATTATTAAAGCTGAGTAATGGGGCGAGACATTATAAGCTTTTGCTTCTTCATGCTCCTTTTCCGTTGCACAAAATTTATATTATTTTAAGTTTCTTAGTTTTTTTCAAATGACAATACTGTATTGGAGAATAGGGGTGCTCCAAAAAATCCATTCACATCAAATTGTGTGTTTTTATTTATTTCGGTTCTAAATCGATTTATACTTTTCAAGAATCTTTAAAAAAAAAAAATAATAATGAAAAACTTTTTCTTTTTTTTTTACTTTAATAATAATCAATTTTTAGATAAAACACACATCGGAATCTAATCAAATCGTGAGGTTCCCAAAAATGTCCACCTCTTTTGGAGATGCTTTTTTTTGTTATTGTGTAGATGGTTATTTTAAATAAATAAATAGATAAATGGACCAATATACAATATTTTCAGCCCATGTTGAATTTGGGTGTAATTTTTTTTAAAACGTGTTCTTTGCTACCAACAGTGATATGAACAGCTGGTGTCAGTACAACTGGGTAAACAATATTCATCTCCATATTAAAATGAGCCTAAGTTAAGTTAAGACTGTGCCAGTGAATCAAAGCAGTGCATCAAACACCTTGCTGAATATGTCAGCATTGATCTCAGGCAACCTCTAAGGACATGCAAAGAGGAAACCAGGCTTTAATACCAGTCTTTTATGCATGTAAATATAAAAGGACCTAAAGAGGACAACACGATTTGTTTGTCCTGACGGATGCAATTTCCCAATGATGATGTCAAATAGATCTGCACAGAGTGCGTGTAGATGAGCAGTAGTGTCTCTTAGATTTCCCTGTGCTTGGTGATGGAGGTTGCTTGGTGATGGAGACTGACACAGCGTGTTTACCTTTATGTCGGACTGAAGCGGCGCCCATTAGGGAGTGTGTCAAGAAAGAGAGCACACAGTGCAGTGTTTGCACTTGTAAAGAGCTGCATTTAACCTTGTGTTAAATACCAGTGTCAGCAGATTGATGGATTAAAACACACAGACACAAACTATCAGCACTATGGAGTATTTAAACCTATGGCACCACTGCGCTTGTCATTCTATTTTAATGAGGCTTGTAAGAGAACTGCTACAAACAACGTAAGGATTCACTTTACTAAATGGGCGTTTAAAACGCATTTGTAGATTAAAAAAAAACAAAAAAAAACAAGTACCGGTACATTTTAAATCTTCTGCATGCCACTAGCTTAAAATTACATTTTTAAGAACACTGCCAACAGCTAGCATTTGTCACCAGGAGTGTTTTATAAGGGAACAGATTTTTAAAAAATGTATGTCTATATTTGTCACAATTAGAACGTATTTTAAAATGACTGGTGTCCTCTCCTGAGCTGCCACCTTATCGTGGTAGAGGAGTTTGAGTGTCTCATTAATCCTAGGAGCTATGTTGTCTGGGGGCTGCTATGCCCCATGATAGGGTGTCCCAAGAGAAACAGGTCCTAGGTGAGGGACCAGACAAAGAGCAGATTGAAGACCTCTATGGAAAGTCGCAATTAAGGACCCAGATTCTCCTCGCCGGACGCGGGTCACCGGGGCCCCCTCTGGAGGTGGGGCTCGATGGCGAGCGCCTGGTGACCGGGCCCATCCCCATGGGGCCTGCCCAAAAAAGGCAACATGGGTCCCCCCTCCAATGTGCTCACCACTCATAGGAGGAGGTATAGAGGTCGGATACAATGTGAGCTAAGCGGCACCCGAAGACAGGGCCCCTGGCAGTGTGAAGTGAAGTGAAGTGAATTACATTTATATAGCGCTTTTTCTCAAGTGACTCAAAGCGCTTTACATTGTGAAACCCAATATCTAAGTTACATTTTAACCAGTGTGGGTGGCACTCGGAGCAGGTGGGTAAAGTGTCTTGCCCAAGGACACAACGGCAGTGACTAGGATGGCAGAAGCGGGGATTGAACCTGCAACCCGCAAGTTGCTGGCACGGCCGCTCTACCAACCGAGCTATACCGCCCCAGTCCGATCCTCGGCTAACGAAGCTCGCTCTGGCGGGAAAGGAGCCTGAGCTAGTGCACGAGGTGGAGAAGTTCCGGCTGGATCTTGTCGGACTCACATCAACGCACGGCAAGGGCTCTGGAACCAGTCCTCTCGAGAGGGGCTTAACTCTTTGTGTGTGTGTGTGTGTGTGTGTGTGTGTGTGTGTGTGTGTGTGTGTGTGTGTGGCAAGAAGATGTCCTGGGCATGACGTTAAAGTGCATTTGGCAGTGGAGGCTCCTCTGTGGGGTCTTGGGGCACTAGGAGGTTAACCCCTTTACTACTGTTACCCCAGGTGGCCCTTGGCAAAGGCCTAGTACCTGACTGCCCCCGAGCCAGGGATACGGTGAACACCTCAACGGCAGGCGGAAGACAGTAGATTTAAGATCTACCACAACAGCTGCGATGGCAGAAGAAGGCTGCAGCAGAAAAGGGTCCACAGTCGTCTTGGACTCCATGCCACTGGACCCTGACCCGATTCTGTCAAGGATCGTGTGGTGACTGTCTGTGTACCAGTCTCCCCACGTAAAACAAAGTCACGCACAGGCATCCTCCATAAAGGGATACACCCCTACCAGGAGGATTGTCATACTCGTTCGAGTGACCGCCGAAGACGTGGCAAGAAGAGAAGCTTTAACACAGTTTGGCGCAACGTCACGTCCATTTTTCTTCTTCGCGGCTTAATTCACGGGATGGTCGAGCAGCTTGAGCGTAGCATTAAAACAAGTGAGAGTAGAGTTTGAGCAGAAAATGCCGTAAAGCTGTTCTGTTCTTGAGTGTCCAAATCGTTCAAATAGAGAGATAGGAGAAAGCTTTCATAGAGTCCTGAAAGAAGTCGTTCATAAAGGTACCAATCATGTGAAAAAACGAAAGTCACGTGCGTCGTAGAAAATGGCTCTAAAAATATTACTTTCATCATCTTCTGGAGTACCATCGGACCATGCCAGTGTTTGCAGCGATCACTTTGGAAAATGTTTGTTTGAACATTTGATTTGTTTGAGAAACGGTCTGTGTTTCTCTACTATACTAGTAGTGTTTGAAAGCAGAACAAAACGTAAAGTAGTGGGACTCATTTCTGGGAGGGATGAGTCTGCCTACAGAAATGAAGTGGAGCGGCGTACTGGGTGGTGCAGGGAAAACAACCTGGTCCTTAACACCACTAAGACGAAGGAGCTGATCATGGATTTCCGGAAGAAACAAACAAACAAACATCCAACCACTTTACATCAATGGGGACTATGTGGAAAGGGTCTCTAACTTCAGGTTCCTGGGGATCCAGATCGAGGAAGACCTGTCGTGGAGTATGAACACCTCAGTGACCATCAAAAAAGGCACAGACTTTACTTTCTGAGACTCCTCAAAAAGAACCAACTGTCACAAAAACTGCTTGTGTCCTATCGCTGCTCAATAGAGAGTGTGCTGACATACTGCATGTGTGTATGGTATGCCAGCTGCACGGCGGCAGAGAGAAATGCACTTCAGCGGGTCATAAAAAGTGCCATGAAGATCACTGGCTGCTCTCTCCCCTCCCTAGATGAACTGTACAGTGCCAGGTGCCTCAAAAAGGCAAAAAAACATCATAAGGGACCCATCTCACCCTGGACATAAACTTTTTGAACTGCTGCCTTCGGGCAAGAGATACAGGACAATAAAATTCCGGACAAACCGATTTAAGAACACTTTTTACCCGAGAGCAATAGTGTCGCTGAACACAAGACAATAATGACTGTGCATGTGAGCTGTTTGCTTGGTATTTTTATGTATTTTTATCTATTTATCTATGTTTTTAGTTTTGCATACAATTTCGTTGTACAATGTACAATGACAATAAAGATATATTCTATTCTATTTTAAAGAAAAGATGATAGATTGCATCGGTTTAAGTTCTTTTGCTATGCCTAAATATAACTACAAAGACATGGTTGTGCAAATAAACTAACGAAATGCATAGTCCTTGTAATAAATATTGTGATTGTCGGCTCAATCCACCGTATTTTTGTTGTTTCATAACAGAAACTACAAGCTCAGTTGTTGTTGAACAGAAAAGCCAAGTGTTTTATTCGACACGGATGACCACATTATATGGTGCTATTTGTTAGCAGCAAGAAAATGTATTCAATAGTATTAATAAACTCGATAGATGAATCTCTCGTAGGCTCAACAGCATATAGTGAATCTTGATATCGCTAGCAAACATTTATGCTGAACAACAAAATAATGAGACAAAATATGAACTTCACACCATAAAAACAAATGCAGACATGAATTGTAGATTAGACTAATATTAGCAGCAAAAATCAACTACAAAAGTCACGATCACAGCACTACCGCAGTCAATTGTTTTATTACAATCAAATACGTTACTTAGTTCAATGTTGTCTTTCACGGATTAATGCTTAATTTATAAATGATGTAAAGACATGATGTGCCTTCAATCTTTTCTCCTTTAAATCCTTGTAAGTGTTGAAGGAAGTGAGGCATAGGTGAGCAGTAATGCCTTGGTGATGAAAGGTTTAAATCTTTCAAAAATAATTTTTATTAAGCGTGTATAAGTCCCCTTCATCCTATTTTAAATATTTTGTATTATTATTTGCCTCTAAACCTTCTAAAAGATGCCCAAATTTGCAGTGATGCAGGTAAATAAACAATAGCCTAATGGGACTTTAGACCATCGCCTGACACCCGGAAGTGACCTTAAGGTCACGTGCTTTCAACCCAGCAACAGTCTTCTTTGGGTCAATATAGTAGTAATACAAAAAGGTAAGACGCAACATAGAGGGGAAAGTGAGCTGTGTTTCGTATGAATGTCATAACTTTGAGAAGGTGCAAAAACTTTGTTGCAAGGATTCCTAACATTTGTACTTTGCAACTTGATGTATTACTGTCAATGTCATAGTTGCTGCTGAGTGGTTAGAATACAGTAAATTTGCCTTCCTCCACTTTAAATATGATATCCTGTTGTTATTTATCATTTTCTAAAAGGTTTGGTTGAGGCATATAGAAAAAGATTGTGAGGCAACTTTGGAAGCACAAATTGTAATCATGTTGGTCACCGCTATTTTAATGTGTTTACATTTTACTGTTAACTGGCATTACCTTATATTTTTCACTTTCGTGACAGTTAAAATGTTAAAATGCTACTTAATACAGATTAATTTTTTATCTTTTTTTATCAGATGTTGTTTCCCTCTGATGAAGCTGCAGTAAAATGACAACTAGTGATGGTTCAAACAGTCCACCATTCATCAGACCCGAGTCGCAGCCAGGAAAAAGCCAAGTGCGGGGTTCTTACTCACCAGACTATTGATGATTTGTCCGAGGATCTTGCAGGGTTTGCACTCTGCTGCCGAACACACTGCTGGCATCAGCGGCCTCTTCACACACACTCCAACGATGGAAAACACTACAGCCCTTCCGCCGCAGCTGCGGATCAAAAATGAGTCACTGTTTCCATCTTGACATCAGTTGTATCATTTCTGTCTTTTGCGCCGCTGTATTTCCCAACCTTTGCTTTCACTGCCTCAATGGAGCACACTCTGTTTGTGCCCATGCCTTGCACCCTGACCCGTTCCACTAATTTAACCGCAAGCATGCGAAGAGAATGCAATCAGAAGCTTATTAAGTGCACTTGTGTAAATATAGACGTAAAAGTGGTGGCGCCCTTTTCCCACACACAGCTGGCCGGTGTTTTAATTAAGATGCACTGTTAACAAGGCTTACGAGCATGATGGTGCGACAATGGATACTGCGAGCCCCCTCTGGAATCCATAGAGGAAATGTGTCAAACTTGTACACCTTTGAAACTAACAGATACTGTACTTGTACTGGAATACACTGCAGGTATACACCATCCATGACGTTTTTTTGCTGTGCAGCATGCAAAGGGTTTAATATAGCTTCATACTACAAGTGGAGTATGCATACTGTACATCTTGTTAATTCAAAACCACATTATGCATTTCAAAAGAGGTCTTCATCAAACAACAAAAACAACACGAAGCATAATAAGCCACGTGCTCTGACCGATTGACCATCAAAAGCATAAAAATCACATTTCATTCAGTCGGACATCAACGGCTGCCGAAAGGGGGGCTTCTTTGCCTCAAAAAAATATGTAAATGTATTCAGCATCTAATTCTGGCACTTTCTGTAGGGAATTAACACAAAAAAAATATCTTAAATTATCTATCTCACAGGAAAACTCTTGCCTATAAAATGAAGAAATCTGCCATTTGCCATTTCACTAAACAAAACATAGGGTTAGGAGTTGTGGCAAAAAATAAAAAAAGGAAATAAATACAACAGTTAGGCACAATGATCTATGAAATGGAGCACATTCAATGTAATTAAGGCTATAATAGTATATACAATATAGAGAACAGTTTATTATTAGACATGTCCGATAATGGCTTTTTTGCCAATATCCGATATTGTCCAACTCTTAATTACCGATTCCGATATCAACCGATACCGATATACACAGTCGTGGAATTAACACATTATTATGCCTAATTTTGTTGTGATGTCCCGCTGGATGCATTAAACAATGTAACAAGGTTTTCCAAAATAAATCAACTCAAGTTATGGCAATAAAATGCATTATTTGTTTTAACATGCCTCAAAACAGCAGCTTGGAATTTGGGACATGCTCTCCCTGAGAGAGCATGAGGAGGTTGAGGTAGGGGGGGGGGCGGTTTAGGGGTAGCGGGGGGTGTATATTGTAGCGTCCCGAAAGAGTTAGTGCTGCAAGGGGTTCTGGGTATTTGTTATGTTGTGTTTATTTTGTGCTACGGTGCGGTTGTTCTCCCGAAATGTGTTTGTCATTCTTGTTTGGTGTGGGGTCACAGTGTGGCACATATTTGTAACAGTATTAAAGTTGTTTATACGGCCACCCTCAGTGTGACCTGCATGGCTGTTAACCAAGTATGCGTGCATTCACTTGTGTGTGTGGAAAGCCGTAGATATTATGTGACTGGGCCGGCACGCAAAGGAAGTGCCTTTACGGTTTATTGGCGCTCTGTACTTCTCCCTACGTCCGTGTACACAGCGGCATTTTAAAAAGTCATAACTTTTACTTTTTGAAACAGATACCGATAATTTTGAAACCGATACCGATCATTTCCGATATTACATTTTAAAGCATTTATCGGCCGATAACATCGGCAGTCCGATGTTATCGGACATCCCTATTTATTATATTATTTCTCTCCGAGATTCAAGTACAGCCGTATCTTGGTTTTTGTTTGCTCCAATTTTTGACTATAATTTTAACAAAATGCATCAAACATACAGAAGAAGTAGTAATTGCGCCATTGCCATTTGAGCAATTAAGAGTTATTACATTGTTACACGTTGTTGTCCCTGCTTTGTTTACTCAAGAAAGAAACAAGTTTTGATTAGACTAGTGGTTCTTAACCTTGTTGGAGGTACCAAACTCCACCAGTTTCATATGCGCATTCCCGAACCCTTCTTTAGTGAAAAATAAAATGTTTTTTTCTTAATTGAATCTTAATTTATAAATATTAATCATGAAATTATGTTATTATATTAAGTAAATACTAATAAAGATATATTTCACAAGCAGAAAGTTACAGGAATGTACACATGATCCCATGTTTACATCTCATTGTGCAACATGTGAATGTTTTAGTGGGAACTAAATGCGATATCTGAAAAGGGTACAAATTATGAAAAACAATATTTTTTGTTATTGTCAATGTAAGTGGGCCAAAACACGTATATTAGAAAATAATCTCAGGGAAATGACTACTGTCATTTGATTATAATAATAAAACAATTAACTTGTTATTTAGTCAGGTTTGGGACGGGTGTGCTGCTGGTGCGGCCACCGTGCATGTGCACGTCTGATGTTGTCACATGTGCTCCATTGAATGCTCAAGGAGTTTTTGCGTTTGCTCATGCATATGGAAAACTAGAGGGAACATTGTTTGTGGGAATCCATAATACGCCGATAGGGAGAAGTTTTTATTTACACGATGAGTCGGGTGTGTCTCCCCCGAACCCCTGAGGCCGACTCACCGAACCCCGAGGGTTCGATCGAACCCAGGTTAAGAACCACTGGATTAGACATTAGGCATGCGCGCTCCAGCGCCGCTTAGAGAACAACACAATCCTGCTCTCCAACACTGGAACTGAGAAAATTAGCGCAAAGGAGACAAAGCGGACGACCAAATCGGAGAAACAAACCATTAAAAACATGTTAGCAGCTGACCCAACACCACAAGAAGCCGCAACATTTTTAAACAGCGGACATTTATCCATAACAATTATGGGAAGCTGCAGATGCTGTGTTTGACCTGTTTCAGTTTGTCCTGTCTAGCCCTGATTTAACAAAGTGGATGGTTGATCGTTATCTTTGGTACAGGGACTTTCGTATCGCTTGTTGTCAACCTCAAATATGTCTGTGTGCAACATAAACGATTGCCTAGTTTTTATTGTTACGCCATGGGGAAGCAGGCTGTAGGAGACACTTAAAAAATCAGCTCCCCAAGGTGAAACAAAACAATTGTTTTTAGTAAATGCTATTGTATTTTTATTTTCATTCAATATTTATCTAAAAAAAATAAATTTATTTTTAAAAGGCATGTTACATGTTATGACCGAAAGGACAAGATCACGGGTACAAGCGGCCGAAATGAGTTTCCTCCGCCGGGTGGCGGGGCTCTCCCTTAGAGATAGGGTGAGAAGCTCTGTCATCCGTGGGGAGCTCAAAGTAAAGCCGCTGCTCCTCCACATCGAGAGGAGCCAAATGAGGTGGTTCGGGCATCTGGTCAGGATGCCACCCGATCGCCTCCCTCGGGAGGTGTTTAGGGCACGTCCGACCGGTAGGAGGCCACGGGGAAGACCCAGGACATGTTGGGAAGACTATGTCTCCCGGCTGGCCTGGGAACGCCTCGGGATCCCCCGGGAGGAGCTGGACGAAGTGCCTGGGGAGAGGGAAGTCTGGGCTTCCCTGCTTAGGCTGCTGCCCCCGCGACCCGACCTCGGATAAGCGGAAGAAGATGGATGGATGGATGGATGTTACATGTTAAAATTGTGGCATTTCGGGAAGGCCAAACACGGCATAAATTGATTTCAATGAATTTCAATGGACCGATATGATTTGAGATACAAGTATTTTGAGTTACAAGCTCGGTCGTGGAACGCAATGTGCTCGTAAGTTAAGGAACAACTGTAATTATTCTCTGAAAAAAATGTGATTGTTAATATTTTGGGCTGTCTGGATGGGATTCATCTTATTTACCGGTAAATTATTTCTTATGGAAAAAATTGCTTAATTATTCATGCGATTTGGTTTATATCTGACCTTTTGGAACAGATTACTGACCGAGGCACCACTGTATAGCTATCCATTCATAGTAGGGGTCCTCCAAAATTTCTCACTATTTTGCCAAAATAAAAACAGGGAGCAACTACTGTTTTACTGTTGGTCTATGTAGGTTTTATATGTGAAGTTAGCAGAACATTATAATGGTCTTAAAGTTTTTGATAACAGTATTGTATGTATCCCATTTAAATGCTACAAAAACTGTTGGAATTCAAACAATGGCAGGCGAAAAACATTTGTTTGACAGGTGATCTGCAATTTGCGTCATCCGATATGAAAATGCCAAATACTTCATTTAGAGAATTTCCTGGCGAACGGTCAGGTCTGTTAGGGAAAATGATTCTGAGGCCATATTATTCTATATCATACACTATATTGCCAAAAGTATTTGGCCACCCGCCTTGACTCACATATGAACTTGAAGTGCCATACCATTCCTAACCCATAGGGTTCAATATGATGTCGGTCCACCTTCTGCAGCTATTACAGCTTCAACTCTTCTGGGAAGGCTGTCCACAAGGTTGCGGAGTGTGTCTATAGGAATTTTTCACCATTCTTCCAAAAGCGCATTGGTGAGGTCACACACTGATGTTGGTCGAGAAGGCCTGGCTCTCAGTCTCCGTTCTAATTCATCTCAAAGGTGTTCTATCGGGTTCAGGTCAGGCCAGTCAAGTTCATCCACACCAGACTCTTGTCATCCATGTCTTTATGGACCTTGCTTTGTGCACTGGTGCACAGTCATGTTGGAAGAGGATGGGGCCCGCTCCAAACTGGTCCCACAAGGTTGGGAGCATGGAATTATTCAAAATGTTTTTGTATCCTGGAGCATTCAAAGCTCCTTTCACTGGAACTAAGGGGCCAAGCTCAACTCCTGAAAAACAACCCCACACCATAATTCCTCCTCCACCAAATTTCATACTCGGCACAATGCAGTCCAAAATGTACCGTTCTCCTGGCAACCTCCAAACCCAGACTCGTCCATCAGATTGCTAGATGAAAAAGTGTGATTCAACACTCCCGAGAAGGCGTCTCTACTGCTATAGAGCACTCCCGAGAAGGCGTCTCTACTGCTATAGAGTCCAGTGTTGACGTGCTTTACACCAGTGGTCCCCAACCACCGGGCCGCACAAGAAAAAAATAAAATAAAAACTTTTTTTTTTTTTTTGTATTAAATCAACATAAAAAACACAAGATACACTTACAATTAGTGCACCAACCCAAAAAAAATTCCTCCCCCATTTACACTCATTCGCACAAAAGGGTTGTTTCTTTCTGTTATTAATAATTGTGGCTCCTATATTATATATCAATATAGATCAATATACAGTCTGCAGGGATACAGTCCGTAAGCACACGATTGTATTTTTTTATGACAAAAAAAATAAATAAAAAATACACCCCCCCCCCAACAAACCCCCCTCCCCCTGGTCCGTGGGTCAAATTTTCAAGCGTTGACCGGTCCGCAGTTACAAAAAGGTTGGGGACCACTGCTCTACACCACTGCATCCCACGCTTTGCATTGGACTTGGTGATGTATGGCTTAGATGCAGCTGCTCGGCCATGGAAATCCATTCCATGAAGCTCTCTGCGTACTGTACGTGGGCTCATTGAAGGCTCACATAAAGTTTGGAGCTCTGTAGCAACTGACTGTGCACTATGCGCTTCAGCATCCACTGACCCCCTCGCTGTCAGTTTACTTCGTGGCTGAGTTGCTGTTGTTCACAAACTCTTCCATTTTCTTATAATAAAGCAAACAGTCGACTTTGGAATATTTAGGAGGGAGGAAATTTTGCGACTGGATTTGTTGCACAGGTGGAATCCAATGACAGTTCCATGATGGAAATCACTGAGAGTGGCCCATTCTTTCACAAACATTTGTAGAAACAGTCTCCATGCCTAAGTGCTTGATTTTACACACCTGATTCTGATCATTTGGATGGGCGGCCAAGTACTTTGGGCGATATAGGGTACTTTTAAAAATATGGCATAATTATTTTTCTATTAGCCTTATGTCTTTTTGTTCATGATTTTACAAACATATTGACATATTGTGCCTTTATACTTATGTCAATCACAAAAAAACAATTATTTATTATAAAAGTAAGTTCGAGAAGATGGTGTCATTTGTTGCCATTTTGAAAAATGAACACCGGTATTAACCGCACTAATTAGGACCATGAGAAAATGTGCTGTAAATTCATAAAATTAGCAGTTTGTTTACCTAAAATTATTTCTATCACTGTGGTGACTAAAAAAAAGATCAAATAAATAGATCTTAAAGGATGTTGCAGCCTTCTGAGAGCAACAGGTGTTGAAGACAAACTCTGTTAGCCAGCTAGCATCTAAATCACAGTAAACACTACTTTGGATTAGCGTGTTAGGTGATGCACCAATTTTGAAGTCAAACGTCATACTAGCAACCAACAATAAGAGACATCTACAAAATTAAGTATACATTCTCAAAGTGTTTTATCCAAATTAAAAAGCTAAGTAAGTACAAACTGCTATGCTGTTTCAGTTATTTGCGTTCATTGACTGTTTAGTGTTAGCACCTGGAGAAACCAGCCATTCACCGTATAACGGTAAAAAACCAGCCCGTTTTGTAAGAACAAGCAGAGATATTTGCACTACTTCTAGAATAAGTGTTTACCTTAATGGAGCCATTGGGGAAAGTGGCGAAATACCTTCGAGAAACATCTTTCCCGGTGGTCGGTGACATTGACGATGCAGTCAAAGCTGCCGCACGGTTGATTGTGTTGTCATGGGGAAGTTGTTTTGAGTGGCTGGCGAATGGGCCAATCAGGGGCGACTTCCTGGGTACGTCATGTAAGCTTTAAACCAATAGGGTAAAGACGTCAACATTAGGGCCCCGCCCAGCACAGTACATTTCATTCTGAAATTTTACTGAAATCCCCCCTTACAACATTGCACAATACTTGTTTATATTTAATTAAACTTACTAAAATCACCACTTCTAAAGTCTTGCATTTTTGACAAAATATATATGTGTTGTTTTACAGGGAAAATAAGTGTAGGGTATTCTGTAAACAATTTATTATTGTTATTTTTCCTACAAAAATCATTCAATCTGGTTGATCAAAAGTGTAACATTACTGCCAAGCGCTTTGTGTGTTAGGTTTGATATGAGAAGCCACGCCATTTTACCAGCGAGCCAAATTAAAAAAAAAAAAAATCACAGGGCTTTACTTACATGTGTGATATGATGAAACGTGTTGAAATACATTACCATATTTTTCGGACTATAAGTCGCAGTTTTTTTCATAGTTTGGCCGGGGGTGCGACTTATACTCAGGAGCGACTTATGTGTGAAATTGTTAACACATTACCGTAAAATATCAAATAATGTTATTTAGCTCATTCACGTAAGAGACTAGACGTATAAGATTTCATGAGATTTAGCGATTAGGAGTGACAGATTGTTTGGTAAACATATAGCATGTTCTATATGTTATAGTTATTTGAATGACTCTTACCATAATATGTTACGTTAACATACCAGGCACGTTCTCAGTTGGTTATTTATGCGTCATATAACGTACACTTATTCAGCCCGTTGTTCACTATTCTTTATTTATTTTAAATTGCCTTTCAAATGTCTATTCTTGGTGTTGGGTTTTATCAAATAAATTTCCCCCAAAAATGCGACTTATACTCCAGTGCGACTTATATATGTTTTTTTCCTTCTTTATTATGCATTTTCGGCCGGTGCGACTTATACTTCGGAGCGACTTATAGTCCGAAAAATACGGTATTCTTTCGTACATGGCAAATACACAGCAGTCCAGGGGGAGCGTTGAGAAGGATGCCAAAAAAGAGGATATTTTGATGATGTACAGTGTCCATGCAGTGTTCAGTTCTCAAAGTAAGTCTCATCTGATGTATATTTTCATACAACCACCGCATGTATGGTTTCGTCTACATTCAGCATCTCCCCGTCCACCTCTACTTCCACTTGAGGGCAGATTATATGCTGTTCCACGTCACCAGAGGACACGCGCACCACCTGGATTTGCACGCCGGCCTGCTTCAGTCTCTCCATGTCCTCCTCACACATCTCAGTCATGCCTCCGTCCTCCACCACTACTGTGGTGGTCTCTTCCATCTCCATCACTTCTATGGGGTCCATCGTGACATGTTCCACTTGGATGCCGTCGTCCAACAGCACCGTTTCCGTTGCCTCAATGTTTTGCGTCGTGATGGCGAGCGCCGCGGTGTCGCCGACCACCATCTGTTGGGGCGACTGGTCGTCCTCAATGGAGTGAGTGTCTTTGAGGTGGCCCTTAAGCTCTTTAGGGTCAGTGAACCACAAGTCGCACATGGTACAGTGATTGGGCTTGTCTCCAGTGTGACTCACGAGATGGTCTTTGAACTGGTCCCAGCTGTTGAATACACTGTTGCACACCTGGAGGGAGAAGAAAAGAGTGAACACACTCTTGTACATCTTTTTCAATATCCTGAGCATCTGAGTGGCCACATAGGACACAAAAATGACCAGTGCATCTTTTTAGTCATTATTGCAAACTGCGCAATTTTCTATGCCTGTCAAAATACTGGAAAATAGTCCACCATTTTGTGCCGTTTAAACACAAATGGTGCTTATTTTATTGAACTGCTAAAGTTTAATATAATTTTAGTAGAGATGTCCGATAATATTGGACGGCCGATAAATGCTTTAAAATGTAATATCGGAAATTATCGGGATCGGTTTCAAAAAGTAAAATTTATGACTTTTTAAAACGCCGCTGTACGCAGTGGTACACGGACGTAGGGAGAAGTACAGAGCAGTTGCGTCTCCCAGTCATACTTGCCAACCCTCTCCATTTTCCCGAATTTCAGTACCCCTCCCAAAAATCTCCCGGGGCAACCGAACTTCTCCCGATTTCCACTCGGACAACAATATTGGGGGCGTGCCTAAAAGGCACTGCCTTTGCGTGCCGGCCCAATCACATAATATCTACAGCTTTTCACACAAGTGAATGCCATTCATACTTGGTCAACAGCCATACAGGTCACACTGAAGGTGGCCGTATAAACAACTTTAACACTGTTACAAATATGCGCCACACTGTGAACACACACCAAACAAGAATGACAAACACATTTTGGGAGAACATCCGCACCATAACACAACATAAACACAACAGAACAAATACCCAGAACCCCTTGCAGCACTAACTCTTCCGGGACGCTACAATATACACCCCCCGATACCCCCTACCTCCCCGCCCCCCACCTCAACCCTGCCCCCCAAGCTGCTGTTTTGAGTCATGTTAAAAAAAAGAATGCACTTTGTGACTTCAATAATAAATATGGCAGTGCCATGTTGGAATTTTTTTCCATAACTTGAGTTGATTTATTTTGGAAAACCTTGTTACATTGTTTAATGCATCACAACAAAATTAGGCATAATAATGTGTTAATTCCACGACTATATATATCGGTATCGGTTGATATCGGAATCGGTAATTAAGAGTTGGACAATATTGGAATATCTGATATCGGCAAAAAACACATTATCGGACATCTCTAAATTTTAGCAATGACTTTGTGATTACATTTTGGTGACTTTTTGTTTTATTTTCTAAAACATTAGACAGTTGTACCTCAACCTATGAGCACATAGCTTTATTGTTCCACAACCAGGCTCGTAACTCACAATACTAGTATCTTGAAGCAGCACCACACATTAAAATTAATTTAAATACATTAATTCCCAAAAAGGGACAATTTTAATATGTAACATGCCTTTCAAAAAGAAAAACAAAATTTTGGATAGGAAATATTGTTTTAAAAACAATATAGTCGTAATAGAAACAACTACAGTACAGTAGTTGTATTAATGCAATACGGTGTGTAGATAATGCATCACCTGTATTTTTGCAATACAGTAATATTAATGTAAGCATTTCCCTCTTACAGCAGACAGAAGAGGACTTAAGAGATCCTTAAAGTTAATTCTGATTGGTGTCTAAAATACCGTATTTTTCGGAGTATAAGTCGCTCCGAAGTATAAGTCGCACCGGCCGAAAATGCATAATAAAGAAGGAAAAAAAACATATATAAGTCGCACTGGAGTATAAGTCGCATTTGTTGGGGAAATTTATTTGATAAAACCCAACACCAAGAATAGACATTTGAAAGGCAATTTAAAATAAATAAAGAATAGTGAACAACAGGCTGAATAAGTGTATGTTATATGACGCATAAATAACCAACTGAGAACGCGCCTGGTATGTTAACGTAACATATTATGATAAGAGTCATTCAAATAACTATAACATATAGCACATGCTATACGTTTACCAAACAATCTGTCACTCCTAATCGCTAAATCCCATGAAATCTTATACGTCTAGTCTCTTACGTGAATGAGCTAAATAACAATATTTGATATTTTATGGTAATGTGTTAATAATTTCACACATAAGTCGCTCCTGAGTATAAGTCGCACCCCCGGCCAAATTATGAAAAAAACTGCGACTTATAGTCCAAAAAATACGGTACTAAATTAAGGTACAGCTGTACTTTACAATCTTCCTGTATCTGCCTGCATTTGATCATTTACTCACTTAGACTAATCCATTTTTTACAGGGGAATGAATGCATATACACATTAATCAGTAGTTTGTGTCGTAATCCTACTACCAAAAAAACCAGCCAGGAAAAAACTGACAAGGACAACCAAGTTATTTTTACTACATGAAAATGTGAAATATATGACCCTTTCTTTGTTGTCATGAGATCTCATAACTATACCTGACATTCATAGAGTTTCTTCCGTCCCTTCTTGGCCCCCGCTCCGTTCTGACAGGCGGCCATATGGCACTTGAGTGTGCTGTTCCTTGCAAATCTTTCATGGCAGTCTGGACACTCGTATGGTTTTTCACCTACAGATAAACCACAGAAAAGGTGAGAATGAGTTTTTGACCCACTTAACAGACAATTTCATTCTTGTCTCACCAGTATGCTTTCGCAGATGCTCCTTAAAGTGTCCAAAGTGGTCAAAGTGCTTCTTGCAGTATTCGCAAACATGGACTCTCTTTTGGGCTTTCTGATTTTGGGCCAGCTCCTCTGCTTCGAAATGGAATGAGCTCAGGTGCTGATTGAGGGCGCCTTCCCGCGTGTAGGCTTTGCCGCAGTGGCTGCACACGTGCTGCTTTTTCATCATGCCCAGGTGCGTTTTCAGGTGCTGCTTCAGGTGATAGTACAGCTTGAAGCTGCGGTCACACTTGCTACAGCGAAATGTGTTGTCCACTTGAGATATTTGGACCTCCACCACCTCCACATTCTCGAGCACTTTAGAAGCTGTAACTGTTTCTTCCTGATAGAGGACTTCCTGCACAAACACACGTAAAACCGTTCACCCGTTAAAGATTTGTCGCGAACAACAAATCCATTGATATGACAAATAGGGATTTTCTGATCAGGGTTTTTATGCTGCAGATTCAGATATAGATCATCAATGACTGAGATCAGCCGATACTTATATCAATCACATACAAGTATTAATTTTTACATTTATTTATGGTTAGTGCTATTTACAGTTCAACAATATCAACACAATTTATACAAGTTCATTATACATACAATTGTTTAAGCTAAACAAAGTCAAAAGTACACAATAACTAGACAAAAGCAAAAACTATTACTCATTCAAATCCTTTGGTTGTTGGAATTATTCTCTAAATTTGTAATTATTAACAAAAAAAATATTTGAGAAAATAAAAATATCTATCCAATCACTCTCTAATCAATCATGTACTGAGGCTACCCAGGTTATGGTTTGATTCGCCTTGCCCTTTCATGTTGGGTACTTCTGGCTGCAGCAATGCTGACACACCCAACAGTTGCTGGAATAGTATCCTCTCTCTAGACACTAATTAATCTACTCGTTAATTTCCTGTTAATTGCGGCCTACTTTCTGCTGAAAGTTGCAATTCCATCTACATGTTTTAAAGTTTACTAACCACTTATTTGTTGTTTGCCTGGTCCTTGCTGGCTCTTGGTGTGTAGCATGTTAAGCCTTGTCCTCCAGTGATAATTGTACTTAAGATCCTAAAAAACGCAGTTTATTTGCCGTAATATTGATGATTATTACCTTATGGGACCGGCCCAACACTTTGTACGGAGATACATGATTAGCTGCTAGCTTGTCAGCTGGCGGACTAAAATAAAGAGATTGCCGTTTGTGATCGGCATTAAAAAGCATAATAGCGATCATGTACTTTTACATGAAAATCTTGCGATACTGATCAGTGGCTGATTAATCAGCACATCCTTAATGACTAATAATGAAAACATTAAAAGCCATAATCTACTGTAACTGCACAATAAAGCTCAATGTACCTCTTCAATGTCTCCTTTCTTCACTACTTGCAGTGAAGGCTCCCCCTGCTGGTACTTGCTGGTTATGTCAGCAAGCAGCGCCAACGCCGAGTCGTTTGACTGGGCGTTGTTTGCCACATCGACTACCTCCTCCAGTCCTGTGTCCTCCACCGCAATGGCACCATCCGCTATCATCTCTACCTCTACCTGCGGGAGAAAATCAGTCAATATTTTATGCCGGACATTTCATGAACGTCCTGCTTTGTCAGGCGCGATATTGACAACAAATATACGAACCTGTTCAACTGTGGGCAGGGCTTCTGCAATCACGTAAGACGTCTCTGTAAACTTCCTTTTTCTAGTGCTACGCTTTTCCGTCCCTGAAGGAGTTTCGTCGATCCTGATATAGAAGACAGGCAATTATTGAGATGGTGTCATCTATTGTTCACGAGTGGGGAAGAGTGGATCGTGAGATCGACAGGCGGATCGGTGCGGCGTCTTCAGTAATGCGGACACTGTATCGATCCGTTGTAGTGAAGAAGGAGTTGAGCCGGAAGGCAAAGCTCTCGATTTACCGGTCGATCTACGTTCCCATCCTCACCTATGGTCATGAGCTTTGGGTCATGACCGAAAGGACAAGATCACGGGTACAAGCGGCCGAAATGAGTTTCCTCCGCCGAGTGGCGGCGCTCTCCCTTAGAGATAGGGTGAGAAGCTCTGTCATTCGGGGGGAGCTCAAAGTAAAGCCGCTGCTCCTCCACATCAAGAGGAGCCAGATGAGGTGGTTCGGGCATCTGGTCAGGATGCCACCCGAACGCCTCCCTAGGAAAGTGTTTCGGGCACGTCCGACCGGTAGGAGGCCACGGGGAAGACCCAGGACATGCTGGGAAGACTATCTCTCCCGGCTGGCCTGGGAACGCCTCGGGATCCCCCGGGAGGAGCTGGACGAAGTGGCTGGGGAGAGGGAAGTCTGGGCTTCCCTGCTTAAGCTGCTGCCCCCGCGACCCGACCTCGGATAAGCGGAAGAAGATGGATGGATGGATGGATGGATGGATGGATGGATGGTCATCTACTTGAAAAAAAACGTGTCATCACAAATAAATGCATCTACAAAACTACTATCGATGTGCAAAATCGTTAATTTAAAATTAAAATGATTAATAACTTCTTACCCATGATAAAAATGTTAAAACTATGGAATATGACAGAGTCGGATGATTGCCGATTTTGTTGTCAGGAGTCTGAATCCACCCTGCATTTGTTTTGGTATTGTCACATTGTGTCTTCGTTCTGGGTGGAAGTTGAAAAAATGTGTTTATGGATTGGTTTGTTTATGAAGCTTGATGTGGTTTCTATTATTTTAGGAGAGTTCATTGACAGTCATGATTTAGTCAATTTAATTATAGTACTCGGTAAAAGGATTATTTTTAAAGCCAAAAACAGATATTCAGTATTTTTTAACTTTAGAAAGTTATATGGTTGAAAACAATAATGATGCCAAAAAACATTAAAAAAAAGATGGGAAGTCCTCAAAGGCTTATTTTGAAAATGTAATTTTTTTTTATAGATTATATGCAATCTGTTGTTGTGTTCCCTAATTTGAGTGTACATAAATGAAGGTGTGCGGTTCTGAGTCCGACTTGTAATTTTGTTTATAGATTATATGCAATCTGTTGTGTTCCCTAATTTTCAGTGTACATAAATGAAGGTGTGTGTTGCTAAGCCTGACCTGGACATAACCTGGACTGGACCTGGTTTCAAGATCTCTTTAAACAATCTAATTTCATTGACAACCTGGTCAGGTGAAGATAAGGTCATTTTTTAAAAAAATACAAGAAAAAAATTTCTTGAATACAAAAGAAAGTAAAACAATATAAAAACAATTACATAAAAAATAGTAATTAATGAAAATGTTAGTGGACCAGCAGCACACACAATCCTGTGTGCTTCAAGGACTGTATCCTTGCAGACTGTATTGTTCTATATTGTAGGAACCAGAAGTTTAATAACAGAAAGAAACAACCCCTTTTGTGTGAATGAGTGTGAATGAGTGAATGGAGGGAGGGAGGTTTTTTGGGTTAGTGCACTAATTATAAGTGTATCTTGTGTTTTTTATGTTGATTTACGGTAATAAAAAAATTAAAAAAATTAAAATAAAAAAAACTAAATGCCTCTTATCCATGACAACATGTGTCGCCCTTAGATGTCTTTGCCACAATCATTAAGGGCATATAACACATGGCATTTGTAAAGCTGATGCGGCAGCACTTTTCCCTCTCCTAATTGCACATTTTACATTGTTAAACCATTATAATCATTAGTGGGTAAATGAAAAATTTGGAAAATATTAGGAAAACTGCCTTTCAGCATACACAAAATAGTTACCTTTGTTTTGGCCAACAATAGGTTATTATGATAATGACACATACTAGCTGTCTCCTGCAAATGTGACAGTGACAAGCGAACCAACGCATCTGCAACGCACTGTAAACGAGTAAATGGGTTATACTTGTATAGCGCTGTTCTACCTTCAAGGTACTCAAAGCGCTTTGACACTATTTTCACATTCACCCATTCACACACACATTCACACACTGATGGCGGGAGCTGCCATGCAAGGCCCTAACCCCGACCCATCAGGAGCAAGAGTGAAGTGTCTTGCTCAAGGACACAACGGACGTGACGGTGGAGATCGAACCAGGAACCCTCAGGTTGCTGGCACGGCAAGCACAAGCTGCAAGAGCGCTCACTCTTTGCATCGGTTTTAGCAGCTGCGGGCGTTAGTACAAAAGCGGAAAACAGGAAGTGGGTGAAGCCTCTTGTCATTCATTAAGTGTCTTTGTTTTTGGGCGGAGAGGCAAAGTCGCTCGCATGTACACAGAGCAACAACTTAGCCCGTGACGACCAACGCCAACAGTAGTGATAGTAGGAATTTGGAGGAAAATAACAGAGGCAAGCGCACCAGCGTGAGAATAGTGCCAACATAAAAATACAATACAACATTCTTGCATGCCCACCTAAAACACAACCACTCGACTCAGTATTTTCAACTAATAAAAGACGTGCACATAAAGATGCAGAGCCTTTGTCCTGACAGTCCACACTCACTGAGGCGTTTGATGAACAAGGTCAGGAAAAACGAAACAGCGCACAAAATGTTGTGCGCGCACAGAAAGTGTGGTTCACTACATCGCCAAAGACAAACTGCCACTTAACACTGTTCGAAAACTAGCATTTCCAAAAATGCTGCAAATATTTGACAGCCACTGGTAATGTTTGTCATGTCATGTTAGTGTTCCTCGCTCTGCTTACGTAAATAAATGCCTCAGGCCACTGTATGGCGCCATAATCAGTCAAATATATAGCGCTTAATCACAAACGTCTCAAAGGGCTGCCATATGGTTATTTCCGCTCATCAAAAACAAGGGCCTGTGAAGAATTGATGTGGTGACAGTTGCACTTTAAATGAGAGACTCACTTGTTGCTGAGCGCCTTGATGGCTTCCTGCATCTGGAGGTATTCTGCAGCCTTCCACACATCGTAGGCTTCTTCTTTTCCCGCTACGGCCAACGTGGCAGTGTACGTGAACTCCATCAGTTGCCGGAATGCCATGTTGCTAACCCCTGATGTGACGAGACAAAGCAGCATTGGTGTGACCGACTACTGGATTTCCTCACATACACCAAACATCATAAATTGGGTTGTATAATATACACTGCACTAGTTAATTCAACAAAGGTACTATACTGCCTTTGAAAAATGCAGGTAATTTTTTTAATCGACATGATGGTGCGCCAATGTGACATTAAAAAAAATAAAAATAAAGTACGGCAAATTGCAAATATAAAGTTTGAGTGAAATCCGTACCGTATTTTTCGGACTATAAGTCGCAGTTTTTTTCATAGTTTGGCCGGGGGTGCGACTTATACTCAGGAGCAACTTATGTGGGAAATTATTAACACATTACTGTAAAATATAAAATACCGTATTTTCCGCACCATTAGCCGCACCTAAAAACCACAAATTTACTCAAAAGCTGACAGTGCGGCTTTTAACCCGGTGCGCTTTATATATGGATAAATATTAAGATTCATTTTCATAAAGTTTCGATCTCGCAACTTAGGTAAACAGCCGCCATCTTTTTTCCCGGTAGAACAGGAAGCGCTTCTTCTTCTACGCAAGCAACCGCCAAGGTAAGCACCCGCCCCCATAGAACAGGAAGCGCTTCTTCTTCTACTGTAAGCAACCACCCGCCCCCGGAAGAAGAAGAAAAAACGCGCGGATATCACCGTACGTTTCATTTCCTGTTTACATCTGTAAAGACCACAAAATGGCTCCTACTAAGCGACAAGGATCCGGTTCATGAAAAGACGCAATCTCTCCATCCGCACACGGATTACTACCGTATTTCACAGCAACTGATATTCCTGTGAACCGCACTGTGGAACGGGAGCACGTACGGTGAATATTCGCACCACAGGGAATGAGAAGTCATCCTTCACTGTGGTTCTAGCTTGCCTTGCTAACTTCCACCCATGGTGATATTCAAAAGGAAGACCTTGCCAAAAGAGACCTTTCCAGCCGGCGTCATCATAAAAGCTAACTCGAAGGGATGGATGAAGAAAAGATGAGCGAGTGGTTAAGGTAAGTTTAAGTTTACGCGAAGAGGCCGGGTGGCTTTTTTCACGCAGCTCTGTCCATGTTGATATACGTATGTTTGTGATTGCACATTTGCGTACATTTTGGGAGTGAACAGAGTTGTTAGAACGCTGGTTTTTAATATATTATTAAAGTTTGACTGACCTATCTGACTGTTTTTTTGACATTCCTTTAGCGCAGTTAGATGCGGCTTACAACACGGGGCGGCTTATTGGTGGACAAAGTTTTGAAATATGCCGTTCATTGAAGGCGCGGCTTTTAACCCAGGGCGCCTTATGGTGCGGAAAATACGGTAATATTATTTAGCTCATTCACGTAAGAGACTAGACGTATAAGATTTCATGGGATTTAGTGATTAGGAGTGACAGATTGTTTGGTAAACGTTTAGCATGTTCTATATGTTATAGTTATTTGAATGACTCTTACCATAATACGTTACGTTAACATACCAGGCACGTTCTCAGTTGGTTATTTATGCGTCATATAACATACACTTATTCAGCCTGTTTTTCACTATTCTTTATTTATTTTAAATTGCCTTTCAAATGTCTATTCTTGGTGTTAGGTTTCATCAAATAAATTTCCCCCAAAAATGCGACTTATACTCCAGTGTGACTTATATATGTTTTTTTCCTTCTTTATCATGCATTTTCGGTCGGTGCAACTTATACTCCGGAGCAACTTATAGACAGAAAAATACGGTAGGTTCCTACTGTGGAAAGATCAGTAATACCGAATCATTGTGGTGTTATCCTGTCAGTTTGACACTATATGTGCTAGCCTTCATGGGAAATGTGGTCTTTCTTTAGGCAAAACACTACCGCTTTAGTCCATTGGTGCCGCCAAAATCAACCAAAACTGAAAGTTCATAATTGGGGCTTTAGCAGGCACAACATGTTAAAACAAAAAGTAACCAGATATTAACAGTAAATGAACAAGTAGATTGATAATCTATTCATCCATACATTTTCTACCACTTGTCCCTCATAATTTTGACAAAATAATACAAAATCAAAAATGTTCCTGCATACCAGCCACATTAGGGGACTTTGTAACCCGTAAGCTTACTTACGACTAAAGGAGAAGTTGTCCAGTATGTTCATTATGTTATTTAATGCCAAAAAAACATTTTTTGCGTGCATTAATTAACATTTGTTTAATGTATCATAAGATTTTATGTTAAAATAAAGCCAATAATTATATTTTTTGGGGTCCCCCTTATTTTGAAAAGTATCGCCCTATATTTTGTTAGCGGTTCCAAAATACTGGACAATCCAACACATAAATCAACTTTATTAACAGAATGGTAGTACAGTACCTTCAATCTCCACCAAAGGCTCCTGGGTAAAATCCTGGAAGAACTTGTGGAAGAACTGACTGCACGCTGCCAACACGGCTTTATGTGCTCTGAACTGGTGTCCTATCAAAAGGGGAAAATGTTTGTTTAGAACCCCATCATCATAACACACTGTGTCTTATTTTCTAAAAGTTTGCCTCTACTAAAACACGTGCAAACTTGATAGCACACGCAAAGCTGATCTACTAAACATGTGCAAAGTGGATCGGGTCTCTTAAGTGAGCAGAATAAGGCGTGCAGTTGATTGATTGATTGATTGACTGAGACTTGTATTAGTAGGTTGCACAGTGAAGTACTTATTCCGTACAATTGACCACTAAATGGTAACACCCGAGTAAGTTTTTCAACTTGTTTAAGTCGGGGTCCACTTAAATTGATTCATGTTACAGATATATACTATCAGATATATACTATCATCATAATACAGTCATCAGACAAGATAATCACATTGAATTATTTACAATCCGGGGGGTGGAGGGAGGTGTTAGGTTGTTATCATCAGTCATGAGAGAGAGAGAGAGAGAGAGAGAGAGAGAGAGAGAGAGAGAGAGAGAGAGAGAGAGAGAGAGAGAGAGAGAGAGAGAGAGAGAGAGATCAGAAGGCATAAGAAAAAGTATCTGCATTTGATTGTTTACATTTGATTATTAACAATACGGGAAGGGTGTTAGTTTAGGGTTGTAGCTGCCTGGAGGTGCACTTTTATTGCGGTTATGAAGGAGGATAGAGATGCCCTTTCTTTTATACCTGTTGGGAGCGCATTCCACATTGATGTGGCATAGAAAGAGAATGAGTTAAGACCTTTGTTTGATCGGAATCTGGGTTTAAAGGGGAACATTATCACAATTTCAGAAGGGTTAAAACCATTAAAAATCAGTTCCCAGTGGCTTATTTTATTTTTCGAAGTTTTTTTCAAAATTTTACCCATCACGCAATATTCCTAAAAAAGCTTAAAAGTGCCTGATTTTAACCATCGTTATATACACCCGTCCATTTTCCTGTGACGTCACACAGTGATGCCAATACAAACAAACATGGCGGATAGAACAGCAAGATACAGCGATATTACGCATGTATTGAAACGGATGGTTGTAGTGTGGAGGCAGGTAGCGAAAACGAAATTGAAGAAGAAACTGAAGCTATTGAGCCATATCGGTTTGAACCGTATGCAAGCGAAACTGATGAAAACGACACGACAGCCAGTGACACGGGAGAAAGCGAGGACGAATTTGGCGATCGCCTTCTAACCAACGATTGGTATCTGTTTGTTTGGCATTAAAGGAAACTAACACCTATGAACTAGGTTTACAGCATATGAAATACATTTGGCAACAACATGCACTTTGAGAGTGCAGACAGCCCAGTTTTCATCAATTAATATATTCTGTAGACATACCCTCATCTGCTCTCTTTTTCTGAAAGCTGATCTGTCCAGTCCAGTTGGAAATGCATCTGCTTTGAGTGTCGCAGGATATCCACACATTCTTGCCATCTCTGTCGTAGCATAGCTTTCGTCGGTAAAGTGTGCGGAACAAACGTCCAATTTCTTGCCACTTTCGCATCTTTGGGCCACTGGTGCAACTTGAATCCGTCCCTGTTCGTGTTGTTACACCCTCCGACAACACACCGACGAGGCATGATGTCTCCAAGGTACGGAAAACAGTCGAAAAAAACGGAAAATAACAGAGCTGATTTGACTCGGTGTTTGTAATGTGTTTGAGAAAATGGCAGATTGCTTCCCGTTGTGACGTCATCGCTCCGAGAGCGAATAATAGAAAGGCGTTTAATTCGCCAAAATCCACCCATTTAGAGTTCGGAAATCGGTTAAAAAAATATATGGTCTTTTTTCTGCAACATCAAGGTATATATTGACGCTTACATAGGTCTGGTGATAATGTTCCCCTTTAACGTGGTTAGTGGAGCTCTCAATCTATTTTGCGCCTCTGTCTTTATTTATATGCAAAATATATGCTGATCACAATACTGGGAGGAGAAAAGGCAAATATAATACAGTACGCGCAATGTGATTCATCAACACTGTTTTGGGAGCACAATTTTGCGTTTTAGCACGTTTGAAAAGGACGTGCAAACTGACGGAGCGCTAAAAAGAGACAATGGACAGAGAATCCTCCATCCTTTGTGTACTTTTCAGCATATTTGGACGGTCAGAAATAAAACATATTAGACACTGTCCATGCAGCGACATCCTTTTATAATTTCATAGCTGCTGGATGACTTAGGGGGCTGATCAAAATGAATTCAATTGATGCGTTTTGGTGTCATTTAATATTTTTAATGACATTTGTTTTTTTACGTAAAACATATATTACCAACATAAATTCTATTTGATAAAAAATATTTTTAAGTATGCATTTTTTGTGACTTGGGCACAATTGTACACTTGCCTTTTGAGCACCTTCAGTGGTAAAAAAAAAAAACAGAAAAAAAAAATGGTGTTAATCCTGATGCCTTGCACGTCTGCTTCTAAAATGTCCATAAAAAGTGGTAAATGTCTCCTGCTTGTTTGAAAACATAGCAAAATTCCACAGGTAGGAGCATGATAACATGGCTGTGCAGTCAATGGCTGTCTCCGTATAGTACACGCAAAATCCTTATTTAAATAAGGCGGCCTCCACCACCTTTCGACAGACCAGTTCGACGTTGGCTTCTGCGCATGTCCAATTTGTCGAGGTCAAAGTTCGGGAGAGATAAACAAAGGCAGCGACGCCCTACTTTGTCTGGTGAACTTCATCAGTTTGTGGTTTGTTTTTACACTTTAGCGTGAATAGTAGGATATATATTTCTGAATTTTTGTTTATTCCGTGTCGTGTATATTTTTTAATATGCCGAAGACAGTTTACGCAGTTGTGGGATGTTTGAATAGTACATATCACCTCACAAGATGGAAACAAACAAAGTGTGACATTCATGAGTGTTATTTTAAATATGGTGATCTCACCATACGGTATCATTAAAATACTAACATAAAGGACATCTGACCTGTTGTGAAATAACTGTAAGCCTTGCCTTCTTTGTAACTTTGAAGCATTCTTGTGTCCATGTTTGTGACTCCAAAGTACATGCCTATATCAAAAGTACATGGTCGGTGGCCAGAGCTTCATGCCATCCTTTTCTCCTACCCAACCGTCAGAAATAGAGAGAGGGTCTGGCAAAAAGTTAACACCTGTCTTTTTTTGGTAGTCCGCAGCCTTTTCGTCATTCACCTCTTGTTCGGTTTTCTTGGCTTTTACTCCCATTTCCCACGCAGCAAAAGCCCCGGCAACAAGATCTTTTTTATTTCCAAGACACCTTTAGTCCACAACAACCAAAATGGTCTTACAATGAGTCAACACTCCATCGCATAAAATACTCAAAAGTCGACATTTACTTCCAAATCAGCGCCACTCGATAATAAGGAAGCCATTTTCTGGGTTTGTTTATCCCTCTCGACCGTTGACCCGTCAAAAAAAAAAGAAAAAAAGAGTCTCGCGAGAACGAGCCTGCACACCGTCTTAGTAAATCACACTCAACATGCCTGTTAATGGGACAGCTATTTTATAGATTGCACACGTTTAGCGCATCGTATTTAGAACTTAGTTAAAGTACCAATGATAGTCACACACAAACACTAGGTGGAGTGACATTTGTCCTCTGCATTTGACCCATCCCCTTGTTCACCCCCTGGGAGATGAGGGGAGCAGTGAGCAGCAGCGGTGACCGTGCCCGGGAATCATTTTTGGTGATTCAACCCCCAATTCCAACCCTTGATGCTGAGAGTGCCAAGCAGGGAGGTAATGGGTCCCATTTTTATAGTCTTTGGTATGACTCGGCCGGGGTTTGAACTCACAACCTACCAATCTCAGGGCGGACACTCTAACCACTAGGCCACTGAGTAGGTTAGATTAGTTAGGTCTAGAGATGTCCGATAATATCGGACTGCTGATATTATCGGCCGATAAATGCTTTAAAATGTAATATCGGAAATTATCGGTATCGGTTTCAAAAAGTACAATTTATGACTAAAACGCCGCTGTGCGGAGTGGTACATGGACGTAGGGAGAAGTACAGAGCGCCAATAAACCTTAAAGGGACTGCCTTTGCGTGCCGGCCCAATCACACTTTTCACACACACACACACACAAGTGAATGCATGAATACTTGGTCAACAGCCATACAGGTCACACTGAGGGTGGCCGTATAAACAACTTTAACACTGTTACAAATATGCGCCACACTGAACCCACACCAAACAAGAATGACAAACACATTTCGGGAGAACACAACATAAACACAAGAGAACAAATACCCAGAACCCCTTGCAGCAATAACTCTTCCGAGATGCTACAATATACACCCTCCGCTACCCCCCACCTCAACCTCCTCATGCTCTCTCAGGGAGAGCATGTCCCAAATTCCAAGCTGCTGTTTGGAGGCATGTTAAAAAATATAATGCACTTTGTGACTTCAATAATAAATATGGCAGTGCCATGTTGGCATTTTTTTTCCCATAACTTGAGTTGATTTATTTTGGAAAACCTTGTTACATTGTTTAATGCATCCAGCGGGGCATCACAACAAAATTAGGCATAATAATGTGTTAATTCCACGACTGTATATATCGGTATCGGTTGATATCGGAATCGGTAATTAAGAGTTGGACAATATCGGCAAAAAATATATTATCGGACATCTCTAGTTAGGTCCTATATAAATCAGGTCCTATTTGTCTATATGGCCCAACCTACCGTCTACAATCAAAGTAATGTCTGTGAACTGGTCCAACTGTCGCTGTTCGTTGAGCTTATCCATCATGGCTTTGTAATGAGCGGGGAACTCACTTCCTCCTCCAACTTCAGCCGCCATTGTCGTATTGATGATTGTCTGCAATGAACATGAAGGTGCATTAGTGATGAATAGCAGATGCATGTCAACAATTAGCCAGGTATAACATCTGAGGAACTAGAAGTGCAGGCACAAACGATATGCATAGAACAAGACCAGAGCAAGACAAGAAGGACCATCATTAAGTATGAAACACTTCAAAGCTTGCACATTTGTGACCAATTCCTGCTAGCTAGTATGATAGCATTATTTGCTAGTTTGGCATGTTAGCATGCCAGCTGCAAAACCTCAAAATGTAGCCCATAAAAAACACGCAGTCCCTCCCAAACTTAACTTACCGGCGTCGAATATGATTATATAGTGATTAATGTTACTCAGCGTGTTATGAATGAACATCAGAGGCCACCGTAACGTTAACGGGCCCCTTAGCATGCTCGCCATTTAGCCTTTGACTATCAACATTACGTCATCAAACCGCGCATTAAAATACACTTTTCCCCGGGCATCAACTCGGATTGGAAGCGCCGCAGGTCAAAACACACGACGAAAAACGTCGGTAAGCATACCTGGAGGGGGTTTATAGTGCTTCAGCGGGTGGTTTTACCGTGACCATTCCTTCCACGCATGTAGCACAGGACGGCTTGTCTCGCTGCTTTCAAAGGGCGGTCGCTCATCCTCAGGCCTCAGACTCCCACAATCCTTTGCGCACGCCTCTCCGCCGTTGCTAAGTGACGACGAATCAGACAAAGTAAAGAAAATCAACATGTGAAGTAAGGCAAATAAACACGTTGCACTATAAAAATCAAGGCATAGTGTCAATAAAAAGTGGGGGTTTATTGTGTTTCTCAAAATATAGTGCATTGTTTTATCTCTGTAGGTTCAATTCAGTTTGAAAAAATGTATTTGTCAACAGCACTTTTAATCAATCAATGTTTATTTATATAGCCCTAAATCACAAGTGTCTCAAAGGGCTGCACAAGCCACAACGACATCCGCGGTACAGAGCCCACATAAGGGCAAGGAAAAACTCACAACCCAGTGGGACGTCGATGAGAATGACTATGAGAAACCTTGGAGGGGACCGCAGACCCCCCCACCATAGTGGATCTAACATAATAGTGAGAGTCCAGTCCATAGTGGGGCCAACAGGAGACCATCCCGAGCAGAGACGGGTCAGCAGCGCATAGATGTCCCCAACCGATGCACAGGCGGTCCACCCCGGGTCCCGACTCTGGACAGCCAGCACTTCATCCATGGCCACCGGACCTGTGCCCCTCCCCCCCCCCCCTCCACAAGGGAGAGGGGGGCAGAGGAGAAAAGAAAAGAAACGACAGATCAAGTGGTCTAAAAAGGGGGTCTATTTCAGTGACGTGCGGTCACTAGAGGCAGGGGCCTCACCTGCCATCATGGAAAGAAAAAAAATGTAAAAAGAAAAAAAATCTATTAAATTGTTATATATATTCAGTGATTATACTATAAAGTTATTTTCCGTTTAACTTCACCAGTTTTAGATTATTTTTATTCAAAATCGCTGAATGTTCACATTTGCCGTTCAAATACTGAGAAGAGACGGTGCGGTGATCAGCAGCCAGTTGAGGCACGTCACTCAGTTGTGCCTCAACATGGATTGCGACTCGGCTAACTGCTGGCCTGCTGTGCAGTGAGACCGTATTGCTATATGAATTATATTATACATTTCCATAGTTTAGTTAGCTGAGGTATATAATGTACAGTGTATTTTGTCAACAACTGTATGTGTGTAAAGTATTTCTTGTGCTGAGCAATCATAAAACTGCTGCGAAGACGCACTGGCTGAGGCTCGCGTAATCCCGCCTCCTGGTGCCGGTTAATGCACCCCCCGCTGCAGAACGCACCCCCCGACGGGAGCGCCACACCAACCAAAGCCCACACCCAAAACCCTCCACGTGCAAGACCGAATCCACCCAAAAAAAGTCACTTAACAAGAAGCCAAAAAGTGCAAAAACAACAATGCTCGCGCCGGAGGAGCCGTGAACGACTGCAGGGACAACATTAGGTACACCTGCAGACTGCAGCACGGATTTCATATTTAATTCATTCACAACTCCTCCAACACGAACACCACTGTTCCCGCACTTATAAGTAAAGGTAAGACCATAATAACGTTTTTTTTAATTAAATGTGATTTTTTTTGTGTGCTACAGTTTGTATGTGTAAAGTTAAAGTTAAGTTAAAGTACCAATGAGTGTCACACACACACTAGGTGTGGTGAAATGTGTCCTCTGCATTTGACCCATCCCCTTGATCACCCCCTGGGAGGTGAGGGGAGCAGTGGGCAGCAGCGGCGCCGCGCCTGGGAATAATTTTTGGTGATTTAACCCCCAATTCCAACCCTTGATGCTGAGTGCCAAGCAGGGAAGAATGCTGGTATGAGCTTTTAAACATAACCCGTTAACTGCTGCCAATCAAATGGTGAATAAGATACTCTTTAGGGTTCATATGTTTGTAAATCTGACTGTGATGAAGTCAGTGCCTCACCAGCCATCAACCTCACCGCACGTCACTGGTCTATTTAAAGGCTAGAGCAGTGGTTCTTAACCTGGGTTCGATCGAACCCTAGGGGTTCGGTGAGTCGGCCTCAGGGGTTCGGCGGAGGTCAAAACACACCCGACTCATAGTGTAAATACAAACTTCTCTCCCTATCGGCGTATTACGGATACGGCAACAGCTGACTGGTTTGCAGGTGTGTAGTTTGTTGTGAGTTTATGCACTTTGTTGGTTTTGTTGTTTGAACAAGGTGATGTCCATGCACGGTTCATTTTATGCACCAGTAAAAAAAACATGGTAACACTTTAGTATGGGGAACATATTCACCATTAATTAGTTGCTTATTAACATGCAAATTAGTAACATATTGGCTCTTAACTAGTCATTATTAAGTACTTAATAATGCCTTATTCGGCATGGCCTTATTATAACCCTAACCCTCTAACCTTGACCCTAACCCTAACCAAATAACTCTAAATCCATCCATCCATCCATCTTCTTCCGCTTATCCGAGGTCGGGTCGCGGGGGCAGCAGCCTAAGCAGGGAAGCCCAGACTTCCCTCTCCCCAGCCACTTTGTCCAGCTCTTCCTGTGGGACCCCGAGGCGTTCCCAGGCCAGCCGGGAGACATAGTCTTCCCAACGTGTCCTGGGTCTTCCCCGTGGCCTCCTACCGGTCGGACGTGCCCTGAACACCTCCCTAGGGAGGCGTTCGGGTGGCTTCCTGACCAGATGCCCGAACCACCTCATCTGGCTCCTCTAGATGTGGAGGAGCAGCGGCTTTACTTTGAGCTCCTCCCGGATGACCCGGAAAAGGGTGGAGTGCCAAATAACTCTAAATTAAGTCTTTATTACTTAGAATATGTTACCCTAGTGTCCAAATAACTCTAAATTAAGTCTTTGTTACTTAGAATACGTTCCCCATACTAAAGTGTTACCAAAAACATATAACTTTGTCTTGAATTTGAAAAAAAAACTACTTTTATTTTTCACTAAAGAAATGCGCATATGAAACTGGTGGGGTTCGGTACCTCCAACAAGGTTAAGAACCACTTGGCTAGAGTATACAAAGGAGTTTTAAGATGGGATTTAAGTCACTCCTCTCTGAGCTGCCACCTTAACGTGGTAGAGGAGTTTGCGTGTCCCAATGATCCTAGGAGCTATGTTGTCCGGGGGCTTCCACGCCCCCTGGTAGGGTCTCCCAAGACAAACTGGTCCTAGGTGAGGGATCAGACAAAGAGCAGCTCGAAGACTTCTATGGGAATGCAAGAACCAAGACTCCAATTTCCCTATCCCGGACGCGAGTCACGGGGCCCCCCTCTGGAGCCAGGCCCGGAGTTGGGGCACGATGGCCGGGCCTGTCCCCATGGGGCCCGGCCGGGCACAGCCTGAAGAGGCAACGTGTGTCCCCCCTCTAATGGGCTCACCACTCATGGGAGGGGCCATAGAGGTCGGGTGCGTTGTGAGCTGGGCGGAGGCCGAAGGCAGGGCACTTGGCGGTCCGATCATCGGTCTACATAAGCTAGTTCTTGGGACGTGGAACGTCACCTCGCTGGGGGGAAAGGAGCCTGAGCTAGTGCGCGAGGTGGAGAAGTTCCGGCTGGATATAGTCAGACTCACTTTGACGCACAGCAAGGGCTCTGGAACCAGTTCTCTCGAGAGGGGCTGGACTCTCTTCCACACCGGCGTTGCACGCAGTGAGAGGCGACGGGCTGGGGTAGCAATATTTGTTGCCCCCCGGCTCAAAGCTTGCCCGTTGGAGTTCAACCCAGTGGACGAGAGGGTAGCCTCCCTTCGCCTTCGGGTGGGGGGACGGGTCCTGACTGTTGTTTGTGCTTACGCCCCAAACAGCAGTTCAGAGTACCCACCCTTTTTGGATACACTCGAGGGAGTACTGGAAAGTGATCCCCCGGGTGATTCCCTCGTTCTACTGGGGGACTTCAACGCTCATGTTGGCAACGACAGTGAAACCTGGAGAGGCGGGATTGGGAAGAATGGCCGCCCGGATCTGAACCCGAGAGGTTCAAAATGTTTGAAAATTGTTATTTATAAGAACTCCGGCTTATTAGTGATTCCCAGAGCCCAAAAAAAGTCTGCGGGCTATAGAGCGTTTTCTATTCGGGCTCCAGTACTATGGAATGCCCTGCCGGTAACAATTACAGATGCTACCTCAGTAGAAGCATTTAAGTCCCATCTTAAAACTCATTTGTATACTCTAGCCTTTAAATAGACCCCCCTTTTAGACCAGTTGATCTGCCGTTTCTTTTCTTTTCTCCTCTGCTCCCCTCTTCCTTGTGGAGGGGGTGGGGCACAGGTCCGGTGGCCATGGATGAAGTGCTGGCTGTCCAGAGTCGGGACCCGGGGTGGACCTCTCGTCTGTGCATCGGCTGGGAACATCTCTGCGCTGCTGACCCGTCTCCGCTCGGGATGGTGTCCTGCTGGCCCCACTATGGACTGGACTCTTACTATTATGTTAGATCCACTATGGACTGGACTCTCACAATATTATGTCAGACCCACTCGACATCCATTGCGTTCGGTCTCCCCTAGAGGGCGGGGGGGTTACCCACACATGCGGTCCTCTCCAAGGTTTCTCATAGTCATTCACATCGACGTCCCACTGGGGTGAGTTTTTCCTTGCCCTTATGTGGGCTTTGTACCGAGGATGTCGTTGTGGCTTGTGCAGCCCTTTGAGACACTTGTGATTTAGGGCTGTATAAATAAACATTGATTGATTGATTGATATTTGAAATTTTGGTCTTTCAATGTTTTGGGTTGCCGACCCCTGGTTTAAGACAATGATAGCCACTAAAAAGGGTGGTAATAATGTAGTACTACTTCAAACCTCAAGAGGTGATAGTGAGTCACATCAATCTTTACCCATTGAAACCAGCGTTATTTGAAGCTCTCTAAATGTGCCTTTTCCCGAATGTTACATTTAAAAGGGTTGACGTTGGCCTGTGTGCTGACAGGCGTTGTCAATGAGTTACACCGACAGTTGCCGGAATCATCCGGTTCTGGCAGAACTATCTGGATCAGACGTCACGGTCGCACTTTTTTTTTTTTTTTTGCAATTGATTCATGCTTTGCAACTAAGTATTGGCCAATACTTGCCGTTCAATAGCATGTCTACCTTTTGGCTATAGTGCTTTAGTTCTAGTGGTTATCTTTCCCGTTAGCCTGAATAGTGCTTGTTCAGCAAAAATAATGCTTTTGTTTCCAGACGACTCCTCTGATCTTTGACCCCATGACTTCAACGTCTGTGAACAGCATGACCTTTTTTTTTTTTTGCATAGTTAAAACCGCTTGTCGGGCTAGACTTTGAGCCTTTTTATTGCTTTTTTTTTTTTTTTTTTTTCATTTTATTTCTATTGACATCCAGCATCAGACATTCCTATCCATTACATCATATTCACATACATCATATATCTGTTGTCTGCCTTAAATGTCAAAATATTATTTGTTTGTATCCCATCTATACCACATCCCTCCCCCCCCAAGTAAAAAGAAAGAAACAGCAAAAAAACATAGTATCTACAAATTCATCAATTAAATAAACAAAAAAGAAATAATACATTAATAATAATAATAATAATCAGAAAAAATATATATATACAAACAGACATATATATATATATATATATATATATATATATATATATATATATATATATATATATATATATATATATATATATATATATATATATATATATATATATATATATATATATATATATATATATATATATATATATATATATATATATATATATATATATAAATACACACACATATACATACATATTAGGGCTGTAAATCTTTGGGTGTCCCACGATTCGATTCAAAATCGATTTTTTTTTTATTCAACGCGGTTCTCGATTCAAAAACGATATTTTCCCGATTCAAAACGATTCTCTATTCATTCAATACATAGGATTTCAGTAGGATCTACCCCAGTCTGCTGACATGCAAGCAGAGTAGTAGATTTTTGTAAAAAGCTTTTATAATTGTAAAGGACAATGTTTTATCAACTGATTGCAATAATGTACATTTGTTTTAACTATAAAATGAACCAAAAATAGGACTTATTTTATCTTTGTGAAAATATTGTCAAGCTTATGAGATGCGATGCAAGTGTAAGTCACTGTGACACTATTCTTTTTTTTTAAATTTTTTATAAATGTCTAATGATAATGTCAATGAGGGATTTTTAATCACTGCTATGTTGAAATTGTAACTAATATTGATACTGTTGTTGATAATATTCATTTTTGTTTCACTACTTTTGGTTTGTTCTGTGTCGTGTTTGTGTCTCCTCTCAATTGCTCTGTTTATTGCAGTTCTGAGTGTTGCTGGGTCGGGTTTGGTTTTGGAATTGGATTGTATTGTTATGGTATTTCTTTGTATTGTTTTGTTGGATCGATTTTTCAAAAATGAGAATCGATTCTGAATCGCACAATGTGAGAATCGCGATTCGAATTCGAATCGATTTTTTCCCACACCCCTAATACATTAGGGGTACAATTCTTTAATATGTTTGAGTCAGTATATATATATATATATATATATATATATATATATATATATATATATATATATATATATATATATATATATATAAACATAAATACATATAAACATATAGGGACTAATCTTTTTTTAAAAAAAATTTTAAGCAGTACAATCATTAATTCGAACAATTAAAGTCAGGCTTGTGGAGCGTGACATAATTGACCCAGTTTTCCCTGTATGAAGTAAATTTCTCCAATTTATAATTAATAAAGGCAGTTATCTTCTCCATTTTATATATGTCCATTGTGATTTCCATCCATTGCTTCAAAGTTGGGCTCTCCTGGGATATCCATTACCTGGTAATTTTATTGTTTTTTAAAAATGTTTTTTAATGCTGAGGCAGTAAAAAAAACAAAGAAAACTCTAACATATTACTTTCTTACATAAAATATAAATTTTCACCCTCAAAACGCAGAAAAAAATACCTCAATAAGTGCAAGTTTGCATGCTGAATGGGGTGACTTTGCATTGACTTTGCTCCAAAATATCCTGGCCACTGACCAAAGTTCCAACCTCTGTTTTTTTCCAGTAAACCTCTCTCGCCAAAAAGGCATTGCACAACTTGTTTTGACAAATCTGTGCATCTATTAAACATCAAAATATTAAAGCATTCCTTATCAACTTTAAAGCAGAGTGCATGCATGACAATAAACACCTTCTTATGTAAATTGTGCTGCAAGCCAACAAACATTATTAACCTATAAACTGGTGCTTATATAAAGTTAAAATGAAAAGGGAGGATCAGCAAAAAAAAAAAAAAATCTCTGTGTGACCTTTGTTCCCTTTTGGACTGACAAAAACAGCCACAGTATAAAAAGGAGGGGGAGCGTCTGAGGACAGACTTGTTTTTGTTGAAGGAGCTGCCTGCAACTCAACGCTGTGCAGAGGCAGCCTTCCAACTAACAGGTAAGACTTGACGTAGCAATACAAGCTTTTGTTGCATTAAGTGAGCAATTTGCTTTAATTGTAATTGCATTCATCAGTTTGGGGTTAGAAAAATGTGTAAACTGGGGATGTTTTTAAAAAAAAAAGTTCATGTTTCTTTGGGTGTGCATGTGTGCTCATTATTTGCACAGCAATAACACACTTTTTTTTTTTTTTTTTTACAAAAACAAGTTAGTTTAAACTCGTGTAAGACGTTTGATACGACTGCTCCAAACAGATTGGGGCCGGTGAAGAGGCGCAGGAGGTATGAGGACCTGCCTCAGCCTGCTCCTCGCTCTCTGCCTGCTCCAAGGGGGCGGGGCGGAGAGCGAGGGGGGCGGGCCGCGATGTCAGCCCCCGCCCGGCTGGAAGATCGGGGCGGTGGAGCCCATGAGGGAGGCCATGGGCCGGGTGACGGTGGTGGCCCTCCTGCAGGCTAGCTGACTGTTCTGCTTGGTGCAGGCGTCCAGGTTAGTACTCTTGTCCAAAAAAAAAAAAAAAAGTACCGTATTTTTCGGAGTATAAGTCGCACCTGCCGAAAATGCATAATAAAAAAGGAAAAAAACATATGTAAGTCGCACTGGAGCCCGGCCAAACTATGAAAAAAACTGCGACTTATAGTCCGAAAAATACGGTACTCTTGTCCAAATGTGTGCCCGTTTGGCATGAAATCCACACCAAAAAGCCTTGACATTTATGTACAGCTCGTCCGAAAAATGCATGTAAAAATATGTCAAACAAACCGTCCATAGAAGGGCGGACAGAGAGGAAAAAGTGTGATGATAACCATAGAATCAAAAATGGACTGGTGCTGCGACACAGTTAATGCAACGTCAATTTGACCAAACTGCACTGCAAAAAGTCAGTGTTCAAAAACAAGAAAAAAATATACAAAAATGAGGGGTATTTTACTTGAACTAAGCAAAATTATCTGCCAATAGAACAAGAAAATTCGGCTTGTCAAGACTTTCCAAAACAAGTAAAATTAGCTAACCTCAATGAACCCAAAAATACCTTAAAATAAGTATATTCTCACTAATAACAAGTGCACTTTTCTCAGTAGAAAAAAAAGAGACCTTTTTGCTCAATATGTTGAAAAATATTCCTAAATTAAGTAAATGCTAGTGCCATTATCTTGACATAATGATATGCGCTCGGCATCATGATTTTTTTTTTTCATGCTTGAAGTAAGAAATTATTACTTTAAAAAAGTAGTTTTATACTTGTGAGTGTTAATGACACAGCTTTGCATCAGTTGATATTCTAGTTTCAAGCATTTTTTACTCAATATAGGTCATAAAATCTCAGCAACAAGCTGTAATATCTTACTGAGATCATTTAGGACCAAAACACTTAAAACAAGTAAAACACTCTAACATAAAATTTGCTTAGTGAGAGGAATTATCTTATCAGACAGAAAAGAAGCAAATATCACCCTTATTTGAGATATTTAATCTTACTTACATTTCAGTTTTTGCAGTGTGGTGCCAAAAGGGACAAGTGGTAGGAAATGGATGGATGGATGGATGGTGCCACGTTGAACATACGTGACACTAACTTGAAAGAATGCAGCAACTTTGTATAAGTGGGTTGTTCAGTCCCAGCAGTACTTATAAATCGCCACAAGATGGCAGTATACCGTCATAAAATGCCTCTACCTGTAGGGCGACGAGTTGGAATGTGTTTTTGTCTCATTTTACAGTGCTTAACTTCTTTTTTTTATTATTATATATATATATATATTTTTTTTACATCCGTGACAGTTAAAATGTCAAATAAAACGTGGCTCTTAGGTTGCACTGTAAAAGTTTTTACCAGGATTTCAAAGCAATATTATTTCACAGTAAAATACGGTGTAACATTACAACGAATGACTGTATAAAAATGAAGGTATTCTCATATTTCACAGCAATTATTGATTGATTGAAACTTTTATTAGTAGATTGCACAGTACAGTACATATTCCGTACAATTGACCACTAAATGGTAACACATAAGTTTTTCAACTTGTTTAAGTCGGGGTCCACGTAAATTCAATTCATTATCTGTTGTTTCACAGTAAAACACTGGTTAATAATTGCATTACTTTCACAGTAAATATTTAAAAAGTACAGGCAATTTACTGTAACTCAGGTACAGGTTAGAGTGTCCGCCCTGAGACAGGTAGGTCGTGAGTTCAAACCCCGGCCGAGTGATACCGAAGACTATAAAAATGGGACCCATTGCCTCCGGCTTCAAGGGTTGGAATTGGGGGTTAAATCACCAAAATTATTCCCGAGCGCGGTGTCAGAAAAATTGTATGTAAATTATCAAAAAACCTTCCGTTCTCCGAGTTCCCAGTGAACAGACGGAAGCTGTCTTTGTTGTACCAAGCCAAAGGCTTGTAAAATTCCATTGTGTACATTGGGAGGGGAGGGGTTATCTATTGTGATCCAAGACCTGCCCAAGCTCGATCCAGGACCAGTCCAAGCCCGAGGCATCTTTTTCTTTTGTGTTAATGTGATCGAAAACAATGGCTGTTTACATACACCCCATTTCTTTAGAAACAGCTGTTGTTATGTAAACAGGGAATATCCAAATAAAAGAGGAGACGTGAACCTTTTTCCGTTAGAGCGTGGGTGACACTAAGAGGTTACAGGTCGACACGTTTCTCCTCAAATTGAGCAAAATTGAACCCTGTCTATGTTTATTTCTTTGCTTCTTGTCTCGTTTAATAGATGTCATCAGTGTTTGAACCTGACATGTGGCCAATGCTGCTGCTCACTGCTCCCCTCACCTCGTAGGGGGTGGAAGAAGGGGATGGGTCAAATGCAGAGGGTAATTTCACCACACCTAGTGTGTGTGTGTGACTATCAGTGGTACTCACTTTTAGCAGGGCACTGTAATTCTGCATTCAAATACTGTGATTAACTCGAAAATAACAGCTGTAAAATCACAAGTAATTTCTGTAAATGTTACTGTGAAAGTGATGCAATTAGATACATAGATAGTACTTTATTAATTCCTTTGGGAGAGTTCCCTCAGGAAAATTAAAATTCCAGCAGCAGTGTACAGAATTGAGATATCATTTAAAAAGTAAAAAGTAAATAAGCCACTAAATTGCTGGGAATTTACAATGGAATGTTTTACGAGCACGGCCACTGCTGCTGCTCACTGCTCCCCTCACCTACCAGGGGGTGTAACAAGGGGATAGGTCAAATGCACAGGGTAATTTCACCACACCTAGTGTGTGTGTGTGTGTGTGGCTATCAGTGGTGCTTTAACTTAACTCAGCGTTTCTCAAAGTGTGGGGCGCACCCCTCTTGTGGGGAATAGAGACATGACAGGTGGGGCGCGAGAAACGGGAGGGAATTTCACTTTAATTTTTTTTTTTTTTTTTTAGATTTTTTTTTTTTTACTATGCTTTCATTTTCTATACACACTGTAAATCACTTTGTGATTCTGTCTGTGAAATCCGCTTTATAAATAAATGTAAATTACTTATTTTTCCTGTAGGCTTTACATTTCTAGGTAGGAGCAAAAGTTTGACAGACATAGCAACAGTAACTAATGGGGGCGGGGCTAAGCGGAAAAACTTGACGAGACAAGCGCAGCAAAATGAAAAGCTGTCCCACTGTCAAACGACACAGTTGCGAGACGTATATGCGACATTGCAAGTGATCTTGAGGAACAACTCAGAGACAAATGAAAATAAAGTCGTTTTGCTTTACAAGTGGACGAATATTGCAGTAGCTTAAGCTACTGACAGCAATAAAGACTTCCTGTTCATCGCATACGTCCGCTTTGTGAATGGCGAGTCACTGTGCGAGGATTTGCTGTTTTGCAAATACATCAAAAATAGAGCCTCTGCTGATGAGCTGTTCAAGATAATGGACAGTTTCCTCAAAGAACACGACCTTAAATGGGAAAACTGTGTGGGCTTTTGCTCTGATGGCGCAATGACCATGGCAGGGTCAAGAAACAAGCTGCAGGCTCTAATAAAGAGGGTTGCGCCAAATGCGCATTGGACACACTGTGTCATTCACTGGGAAGCACTCGCGTCAAGGCAGCTCAGCCCCGAACTCAATGAGGTTTTAACAGATGTGAGCGCGGTAAATTTGTTCAAAACACGACCACTGAAAGCACGACTATTCTCTGCACTGTGTGAGGAAATGGGAGCTGATCATACAGCCGTGCTGTTTCACCATACTTGCCAACCTTGAGACCTCCGATTTCGGGAGGTGGGGGGCGCGGTTGGGGGTGGGGGCGTGGTTAAGAGGGGAGGAGTATATTTACAGCTAGAATTCACCAAGTCAAGTATTTCACACACACCCACACACACACATATATATATATATATATATATATATATATATATATATATATATATATATATATATATATAAAAGAAATACTTGACTTTCAGTGAATTCTAGCTATATATATATATATATATATATATATATATATATATATATATATATATATATATATATATATATATATATATATATATATAAATAAGAGAAATACTTGAATTTCAGTGTTCATTTATTTACACATATACACACACATAACACTCATCTACTCATTGTTGAGTTAAGGGTTGAATTGTCCATCCTTGTTCTATTCTCTGTCATTATTTTTC